>NC_085137.1:28996778-29071778 GCF_035046485.1 Aedes albopictus
AATAGGTTCCCGGGCACAAAAAATTATGAAAATTTGGATTTCGACTCAGTTTGGCGTGCAGATTGAGAATATGGAATTATCTCAACACCGTTAAAGAAGCCTATTGTTGTGTAATGCCTACCATGGGACGACACATGACTGATTGACCACAGTTTCTTTATACATGGAAAATTTGTTAAAGTTGTAGATTCTATGCTCCATACTTAAAATATAAGCCGAACGACATCCAGTAATTGAAATATTCTTATTACAGGCATAATTGCTATCCTAGTATATTTGATATTTTAGATGTAGATCTAAGATCTACCAAATTTCAAATGTGCTCATGAGTGTCTACAACCTAATTAATTCAGTAAACATAAGTGAATAGAATACGTCTAGCAGGAGTTTGTGATGACAATACTGATAAATAGCATGACCTTGTAGTTCTGAAATAAAAAACAGTTCCATAAAGTTCCAACGTTTGCAGGAAATCCTCTAAGTATTTTATACAGTCTCTTGTTCTTAATTGCAAAACAGTTTGGATACACCTGAATATCTGTAAAGTATCTCATAGTCTCTGTTAATATTCTATAAACTCCAATAAGTCTAGTTGATCATGTAACATAACTCTATGTAACCATAAAATAAACTCTAGCCGCTGTACATCCTATATTTCAAATTCCATGATGGTTTGGATGACCTGGAACATCGCAGTTGATATCAAAATGTTTACTAAGCTTTCAAAAGATTTACTGGACATGATAGATTACATATCGCCGCATTTTATGATGTAAAAGTTACTATCACATCCATAAACTTCATAATGTACACTCAAGAACAGTTTAGATGACTTAGCGCATCCGTAAAAAAATATCCATCATCATCTAGAAATAGATGGTTTTAATGGTTTTGGGCTTCAAAACTATATAAAAACGTTAAAACAAACAGGTCGCAAAGGGTTCTGCTATTCTACAGTCATTTTAAATCTTCTATTGCCAATTGTCTATTTTGCTTTCGCATATCGTGTGGCACATCCGATAATACTGTATGGCCAAGGAAGTGAATGATTATTCGGATATAATGGCTACGCAGTTTTGACAAATCAAAAATAGTTGTTATATATCCCAACGTTTCGACACATTTTGGATGGTGTCTTCTTCAGGGGAAAGATACAGCGGTTTTTTGTTTTTTTTTTGTTCTATGTTCTATGTTTCCCGATAAAGTCTGGCTGGTGAAAATTCCACGAGACATTCCATTTAGAATAATCGAATTAAGAAGTTCTAATAACAAAACGGGAGAAAATTCTGAAAAAATAAGTCACCGGAAAGCAAAACAAATATTTTAAATATTTTTTCGGGAGAAACTCCTGGACGTTTCTTGTCAAATCCCAAGTTTTTCTACCAAATATTCTGAGCAACTGAATGTAGGACTCCTCAGAGAAGTTTTCTGAGTGAATTTGGAAAATACGTATGGATTTGTAATTTTGTAGATTTTTTTTTCATTATTATAGACATTAAAGTTTTGATGTGAATCTCTCCGCATTTGCCCATGGCCTGATTTATCTACGCTAAAGCTTTAATTAAAGGTCGTTTTCCAATTCCCGCCAACGAAGTAGATTCAGCGATTCCGCAATTCCTGGACAATAATTGACGGTCCGACTAGCTTTTCCCTGCCCTTCCAACAGATGCAACATTGTTGCAAAACAATCAACTCCACTATCGACGCCGATCGCCAAGCCTTATTTTTTGCTCTGCCTGCCCCTGTTCCCAATCGATAGAAGCTTGGCAATAACCGTAGAAAATCTCGTTCTCGAAACAAATCATCATCAAACATCCGCAAAGCCTTACTCATTAAACTCACACACACACAGGCAAAAACATAGACAGACAGACAATCGAAGATTACATCTCCTAGCTATTGCCTCAACCGAATCGAACCAAGCCGTAGTTCCTTCCCCGGTATATATAGATATTAATTAAAGTCTTCCACCCTGTGCCTCCCCGCCAATCTGGAGGGATGAAAAACCACAATTGTAAACTAATTTTCTTCATTTTCATCTTTTCTCGTTCCAGGTAAGACCCAACCTATGGTGGCGGCCGCCAATAATGCCGGCTGGCTGCCTGGTGTAACAACAATAAAGAGGTGCGAAAGGTAAATGCACTTTCAGTAGTAACCACCCGAGATCCAGACCAAGACCAAGCCTGCCAAGCAGCACCTGTTGCGCCACAGCTCTCGGTTGAGAAGGTATAATTCATGGTGGTTTGTTCTAGACCAGCGATTTCTGGGTCTGCTTCTTATGGAAGAATGCGCGCGGTACATGTGGTTGAATCCCGATTTGGAGTGGATAACAAAAATATGAATGAAACGTGTGTTCCCAGCAACATACTTTTAAAATTATTTTTCTTTTATTTTTTTTTCCTCTTTTTCAACTAGTTAAGATTTTTATTTGTAATAACTCGATAGAATCAAATGTTTAATCAAGCTTATTATATAAACAATTACAAAAAGGAATGCGTGAAATTTCTAGCAACTAACAATAAACTTCACCGTCCCTCTCTGTTTATTTTTTTTTTTATTTTTTGTTAATTTGCACACAATTTTGATCTCAATATTCTGATAGAAACAAATTTTGTTTCAACTTCTTCACAAGCTTTCATTCTCATGAAAAGCTCATAGAATGATACAATTTCATTTTTTTTTGTTTTCAACTATATCACTGTACAGTTTTTTTTTCCAATGGTTTCACTTTTTTTTTAATTTTATATTTTTTTTTTTTTTTTGACGCGAGAAATTAGGCAATTCTGCAGCTTTTTTGTAACAAAAAACCCTGTTCCTCGTTCGTAATCCTTTCCTACCCGGAACGTGGCCACCGAAGCCGCGAGTTCAATCACTTTGATCTAAATTTGTTTCGTGCACTTAGGTGCCATGGATGGCGTTGAAGAGTGTTTGCGCACACTTGAAAGCCTCCTCCAGAGTACACTACTTACACTTGGAAGACACCAGCTAAGTGGGGCGCCGCTATGACAAGACAATTATAAATTACCTACCTTCATCTCCGAGTCAAAGAGGTGCAGTGGTAGCTAAATTGAGCGAGCTGTCGAGGCACCTGACAGCCACTTGCTTGACTGACTTGACTGACTGACGAGCGGAGATGATCATGATCAGGTTGGGGTGCTAATTGCTTGCGGTTCAGTTCCATTGTCAATTGGTTTGGTACCTACTTCTAGACTAGAGTAGGAGTAGACACTCTAAAGTGGATGGGCGCGCGAATCGCGCGACATCTCATGAAGGCCAATTTGGGTTTTAGTATGCCAATTCGCGTGCTGAGCACGATGGTATCTACGGAACCGGAAGCATTATGTTAATTTTCATGTTTTCAGGTTGATTTGAGAGGAAGTGAAGTGCGTGATTAGCTTGCTGGGAGTGAAGTGGATGACATGAATTTGGTCGTTTGGGTAATTTTAATGGGCCTTGGAAGGTGGTTTGCGTTTTGAATGTCCATTGTCTTAAGAATGAAGTGATAGATCCACTACGATTTCAAGACAGGGGTTCGGTTATTTATCGATATGATATCGTAATCCTAATAAAGGGAAAATAAAAAATCAAATAAAATCGGTCAATCGAAGAAAAAAAGGATTAGAATAAGTTAGTAAATTTGAAAATCGAAAAACCCAAAAATTCATAGTCATAATAAAATTTTCAAAAAATAAATATCATTCTCACATTGAATTTGCTTTTAAACATAACAACTTCTTTCCATCATGTCGATAATTATATGTTGTTTGACTCGGACTAAATTCGAAAACTGCTAAATCTTTATGTAAGACTCAACTGAGTGAAAACATAAAGCCATAAAACATAATACCATGTTTATTTGGCATATTTTTGGCGAACTCCTTTTGGAATTTATTGAAAAATTCCTTCCGCAATCCCTCTAAAAAATCTTAAGCGAGTTTTTTTTTAGATTGCTTGGAAAACATTTTCTGCAACCCCTCTGGAAGTTCCTTGGATATTTAGGAATTCTTTCACAATTTCATCAATTTTATCCTTGGAAATTCTTCCAGCAATCTCCTTGTGGGTTCCTTTGGTCATACTTCTGGAAATTTAAGAATCCACAATGATAATTGCTTTAACAATGGAATTACCAGATAAGTTGGGAATTTTCTAAAATAATTAACGTAGGATGCTCAAAACGGAACGGAAAACAGAATCAATTACCAAGAATATTGCCGATGGGATTTCTAAAGGAGTTCCCGCAGAATTTTCAATAAAAAAATGCCCAACAGAATTGCCGAATGAAATGAATATCAAAACAAAATGCCGGAGACATTCGCAAAGGGAATTCCTGGAGAAGTTTCCGAAAAACGTTTCAAACGAATTCTTTAAAAAATTAGAAACCATTTCCACAGGCATTGTGAAAATTTATTCCAAAAAGCAGAAGACGTTTCTAAAGGAATTTTTGAAATATTTCTAAATGAATTAACGGAGGAATTTAAAAAAAAATGTCGGTGTAGTAATCGACCGATTTTTTTAAAGAATTTTTTAAATGTTGACCAGGACAGAAGAATCTTTCCAAAAGCACAATGCGTAATTTCGAGAAAATCGTTAGTGTACTGAATCAAGTCCATAGTGCATTTCCGAAAATGATTCCCAAAGAGTTGCTGAGGTAATATCCATAGACATTACCCCAGGAATCATCAAACTACTTTGCGAAAGAATTCTTAAAAATTATTGGAATTGCGGAATGAATTTCCAAAAGAATTGAAAAGCAATTGTTGAGAGATTTTTCTAAAAAAAATCCAGGGAAAAACCTCGAAAATGTTTGTCAAATAAATTCCAAAGAATATGCTCGCGCAATTACTAAAGAAGTTTCCCAAAGAATTTTAAAAGTAATATATTGAGAAATTTCCAAAGCAATAACCGAATCAAAATTGGAAAAAAAAACAAAAAGACATTCTTTAAAGAACTGCGGAACTTAAAGAAGGCTTGAAAACTTTTGAGAATTTCTACAGAAATATTCGGGAAAATTACCAAAGAAATTGCTGCAGAAATTCTTAAAATTATTACTGAAAAAATGACGGTCAAATTGTTTAAAGAAATCAAATTGAAGTTGCAAAAAGAATTCACAAAATCATTTTTGAGAGAATTTTCAAGAATTGCAGAAAAAAAAAACAAAAAAAAATGCCGAGGGAAATCCCAATGGAATTGGTAATCAAACTTTCTAAGGAATAACCGCAGAAACTCTCGTAAAAATGCTGAAGAAATTGCCGATCGCAATTAAAACTTCAGAAGAAATTCACAAAATCAAGTAAACCATGTAAAGTAATTAAGAATGCTAAAAACCAGATAATCAGAGAAATCGATAATTAAAAAATCCGAGAATCAAAAATATGGAGAACTAATAGAATTAAAAAACACTAAAGATATTGAGGAGTCAAGAAAAATGAGATTCGAAGAAAAAGAGACTTTGAGATCAAGAACACCAGATAATCCAGGAAATCCCTGGGCTTTGGATCAATATTGTCTAGGGAAGAGTGCTTCTGAGGGCCCTCTTGTTTCAGTTGTTGCTAGTGTTGTTACAACATATCTCTTTATTACTTTATTGTATTTTTTCTGATATAACAACATTAGATTAATGGGTGCGACAGGAGTGACCATCAAAGCCACTTATGTCCCAGGATAATTCGATCCAATAGTCAACGGCTTCCTCAATGGCCGACTGGGTGCGTGCTTTGGGTGGCGGATTTAAGCAAAGGAAGGGGAATTATACTTCGACAGACTTCATCGGATAAAGTGCCATCCGATAAGCGTTCTTGTATGAATCACCTTCCATCGTCTCGCAGTCAAAATTGAAGTTGATAAAGCGAATAAATGTAAAAAAAAACTTAAATATTAAATAATTTGTAATACAGATTTGTGCTCATTTCAACTCTAAACATTATTTTCATTACTGTATTTATTAGTTTCAAAATTTATTCATAAAGTTTAAGTAAAAGTATAGTTACACATGACTGCGAGAGGACGTGGACCACATTGAGGAAATAATTAGTCGATATAGGGTAGTTGGACCATTAGGGAGGGGCCTCTATTTTGGACATTTTTCTGCTGTTGCTCGGCCGGTTCGACTGGTTGACCATATTTCTTTTGCGCGGTGAGTTACTTGCATTATCTACCCGAGCACGGGAATTTGGGTCAGTTGGTTCGATGTTGATTGGGTTGTGACAGGGGGATGCCCGAGATGGTTACCACTGCCCAGATAGTTCGGCATCCTAAATGTTGAAATTTTTAAAGGCCCAGCTATGCTGCAAATACAATATATTCGTGACTTTTTTTCTTGTTGATCACATACACACCAATACTAAAACAGCTACTGCTATTAGTCACTACTGCTATTGTACACTATTCACATAATAATTACTAATCAATTTTTCCTTCTTTGTTTGTCTCTATAAAATGTTGCATGGTTCGCACCCTTGCGCAACATGAACGGTGCATGAGCACAAGCTTTTTTCAGATTAACATATGGAAGATCTTCGAAAGACAACCAGAAATTAACAAACACAATCTATGGGGGAAGTATCATCGACATATGTAAGTAAACAAATGTAAAATACTCTCCGTGGAACCTGAATTCTAAGCGTGCAAAGGTAAATAACTAACATACGGCGGGAAACAATAATTTATCAGGAAACTAAGTGGATGGGAAATTGTACTTCGTTTTTTCGCATTGTAAATGAAAAGTTAACTAATGTTACGCGTACGAATGAATAACTAGTTTTCAAGTAGTTTTCTTCTTTTCAAAAGCGCTAATTCTCTTATTTGCAAATTTGTGGAATAGCATTGATATTGTCAAGTCCGTACTAACTCCCGGGCCGAGTTGTAACACTTAATTGTGCTTATAGTTCCGAAGCTAACGCGTGATCAATAACTTAAGATGCTTTGTTGAGTACTATGCGTCTCGACTCGACGAAAACTGATTATCTACTTCTCTGACTAAGCTGGACAACATTACTTATGTATGACAAGGAAGGCATTTTTACGCTTTTAAATGTTCGTATTATATGAAAAGTGAGGGAGTATGACATGTTTTCTACAAGAAAAACTAGTATGGCTGACAAAACAATTCGAAGATTTAGCCGTATATTGCCAGGATCTAGGAGCAAATCCTGTTAAGTGCAAATGTTTATTAGTTTTGAAGCTAATGCGTTATCAATGAGACCAATTAGTCTGGACATTTTTGACGAAAATTACTACTTATCATAAATAATAACCTGCAATAAATGACGCAAAAATATTGTGACCAGCAATTACTGACATAATGAACATAATTACTTGATATAACACTTCAATAGAGTAGAGACTACATATTTGATATGGGGCAAAACAGTAACGCTACTTAAGTTGGGAATCTAAGGCAACTAACTGACAAATTGACAAGGACCTAACATACAACATGAACCTTACTACAGAATACAGAAACCAATTTCACACTTTCTGACGTATTTGCATTATTGTGTCTCAAGTCTAGTCCAATACCTTTCCCCAACCTATACCATTACCACGGTGTGTCTGGTGGACAACATTAATTTAAAAAAATCGGTATCGCTTGGACACCCACCAAACGAAAGCTGAGGGTCCCCTTTTTCATTTGAGACTTAAATGAGAAAGTTCTATCGGCGGGTCTAGAACATTTTTTTTTTTTTTTGGAAAAAATATGATATTTTTTCATTTTTTCGTAGAGCACATTTATGAGAAACACTGTTTTCCATTGCAAACATGATTTTTCAACGGTATATTTTTTATATTATGTTTATTATTCTACCCATAAAAGCATAATAGTCCCATGTGAATGGGAAATCCAGCAGATGACAGTTTTGTGTTTATGGACAGTGTGGTGAAAGTACTAGAACAGTGAGTATAAAATCGAGTTATATGCTGTTCCTTTGAATTCCAATAATGTGTTTGCATCCTATGACAGATGCGTATACGACTTTAGGGTCTCTTATTTGACTGTTACCAGCAGGTCACCAATCGATCAACTTTACAGCACATACCGTCATTTGGTTCTTCAGATTTGTGCTCTTGAAATTTCGGGGTGTGACTTCGTCATATATTCTCCTCAAACAGGTTCTCAACTTCAATGCGCGTCTGGTACTCAAGACACATGTTTTCTTTTGTCTTCTTCTTCTTCTTCTTCTTGACATAACACCCCTACAGGGACAAAGCCTGCTTCTTAGCTTTTTATATGAGCACTGTAGGAGATATAATAAGAATAAATGAAATTGTTCGATTTGTTTGAAATTTTCTTATTTTATCTCTTACAAGCACTTTCACAGTTTTCAACTAAAAACTTCTCCTGCCAATTACTATTTTGCTTGTGTATAGCGTGAGACTTGCACGAAAATACTGCATGCTCATTAAGGTCGAGGAAATTTCCTTCACGAAAAGGTCCTGGACTGACCAGGAATCGAACCTGTCATCCTCAGCATGGTTATGCTGGATACCTACGCCTTTGTAAATCATCGGTGAACAAAATCGGTTTACTGTTCTGGTCACTCGTTGACGCCGGTTTCCATCTGGATGGCAGTTCATGAATATTTGAGAGCTTCATCTGATCAGCTTGATCTCTGGGTTTTGCCCGTAAATATTCAGCAACCGCAGCAACTTTATGAGAAGTCTGAATAATGTTTAACAAGTTTCAATGTACTTCAGCTTTAGTGCAAACAAGTTGTTTGCCTTTGATCATCTCCCTGTAGCATCTAGAACACAACTCCAACGAGCAATTTCTTTCTGCGTCATCGGTAGTAGCGCTAGATCGGCCACGTTTGCCCTTTATGAGAAGTTGTAGTTTTTGCAATACTACATATTTCACAAACAAGAAGGGCCGCAACTCCTTGTAGAAGGTTTCAAATAATATTTAAACTCATAGAGAGTAAATCTAATGGGTATATTCTCACCATTGAATGAGATAAATTTAAATGAGCAAGTCCGAACTTTTTTTGGTGGGGTAGTACTAACAGCTGTCTCTGATATCTTTCAGAAAAAGTTGTTATAATATAACAATATCAGAAACAAGAACAACCCAAGCAACACACTTGGACATTAACAAGTTCCTGTAATTTGTATGCAACTATATTGAAAGTTATGCCATTTGAACCAATCGTCTTATTAACGACTAAATTACAACTAAAAAAGCGCAAGAGGTGGAGCCAATATAAAACATCCATTCGTGATATAAACGGTTTTAATACGCAATCGACTTATAACCAAGATACAACTTACAACTTACAACTTACAACTTACAAATTGTGACCGATTCGACAACTAGTCAGTAGTCACCACATTCGTCACTGCCAGTTACTATGCACCCACAGTTTTGTTCATGTGATCAATAATTGTGTGCACAAATATACCGCAAATAACTTGGCAAATAAGGCTGACCGAGAACGTCAATTTGTGTGCCGCTCCAGATTTATCGGTAAGTCACGCATTTTGGCTCCGTATTCTCAACGCGCCTCAGTCTACCTATCATTTTGCGAGGGCAAATTTAGGCATTTGTGGTAAAAATTAACTCGCCATATTGCTTTGACGGAGTACATTTCAGCAGCTTATTTAATGCACCCGCAAAATGCTGAAAATTAATTTTAGAATTTAGAAAAATGCTATTTGCTAAATCATGTCTATGGGAATCCGCATTGACAAAGTACAACAATACTGCACGCGGTACACGGAACCGCCAAACTACCCTAAATTTGATTCTTTTAACACAATCCCATAGTATGGCCCAATAAGTCAACATTTGAGTGAATCGACTCACGCAAGGTAAATTGCCTTTACCTCTAGCAAAAAAATATACTCAAGAGTAGGTAAATTCAACCCAAGACCACCTTCATTCAACCCAAATTTGGGTAAATCTACATTTACCCAAAATTGGCTTATTGGCATCAAGGACCCCCGTTGGATAGACGCATCTCTGTTTATTTACGACAACATCGGAGGGGGAGAGAGGAAAAAACAACCTAATTTTGGGCAACTAATTTATTTGATATACTCATTTTAGGGTAAAATCGACCCAACATAAGGTAGTTTAAATTTTCCGTGTAGGACATAGATAACCAAAAAAGCAGACACTTGGTCGTGTACTTTCCATTTATGTCGACAAGAGGCTGTCCATTTATTACGTAAGGAAAATTTCACGTTTTTTTCTTGTAAAAACTGTAAACCCATTGTAAAAATTACTGCGAAAATGATTTTTTTTATTGGGTCAACATTGTACTTCCAATCAGATTTTTTTTCTATTTTACCACTTTAATTTTATAAAATTTGGAATATGTCGATAAATGTATGAAGAAAAAGTTACTTATGTGTACATAATTTCGTTATTTTTGAAACATTTTGGTTTTTTCATAGTGCATTTTATATTTTTCAGGATCACAAAAACATTTTGCCGCACATTTTGGAACTTCTACCTCTCCTGTCAAAATTGTTCGTTATGTTCTAAATAAGTTCCAGGTGCAACATGTTTATAACAATCAGAATCAATGTTTTGGTTGATTTGGTTTGTAAACGGTTGTAACTAAGATTCGTTGAAACAAACAGATTATACTTTAGTTCTAAATTGGTTTCGCAAGTTTCGACTAATGATGACGTTTGTTTTTGTTTTGCTAGTTGTTATAAAAGTGTTATACCTCAGTTTGGCATTAACAACAGGATTTTATTAGGTTTTAATTTCGTTTGTTTCATGAAAACTCAGTTGCAACATGTTTGCAACGATGATCATTTCCATTTTAGTTGCAGGTGCTACTTGGGAAGTTAAGACATTTTCAATCCGTTCTGATGATTATGTATGTGCTCAGACATATGTACTTTAATGTAAAACATGTGTATATGTCAATAAAGCTGTATAGAATTAAATGGAAAGTTGCTAACTCGTCTATAATGTCATGATACTAGCAGAAGATCAAACTGTTGATAACCGACAGATTAGCACATTGTTCTTAGTACATATATATTGTGCAACCGTTGGCTATGTAGCATTAATTATTCTATTTTTGTCAGTTGAGTAAGGCTACCTGTTTACAAAGATATACGGTTACTAATAATTTTTATGTCTAATCATCCGTTATTAGACAATTTTACTAAACAAATCTAAAACTGTGAATATTAACTGCTTTCGATGATAATTGTGGCGGAAACAAACTTCTTCAAACACAATACATACTCTTTGGTTTGGTTTTCCTCGTCACTTAGGGGGTTCTTGTCGTAGTTGTTTTTTTTTAAGTAAGGAGCTGTACTGCATCCGAGCCACGGCATACAAGAATATAAGATAGACCTTCACGTTAATGAAATTGGTGTAGGGATCTAGATTGTTTTATTCATGCTTTTGATCGATTTAAATTGCATCATCAAAAAACTTTTAGTTTTCCGAAATGGATTACCTTCCAAATGTTGTACCCCGTGATCCGAGCTACTTTGATGTATGTTCTATTTTGGTTGACATTACTCGGCCTACTTCGATCGTAAAACTTTTAAATCATGAGACACTGTCAATAAAAACTAAGAAAATTGCAGCCGCAATAACTACTTTTACATGTATAAAAGGCAAAGTTTATTTGTATGCCCAAATACTGCTGAAATTCTATTTCAACTGCCTTAAATATATTTTTTTTGCATTTTATGTCTAAGCAACATTGTGCAAGGGAAATTTTCAATTTTTGATTTGACCCATTTACTCTTTTAAAAGGACACGTTACTAATGGGCGACCTCATACAAGCCCATTTGGCTACACTCAAGGTTAAAAAGAGAAAAAACACAAGTCTCAAAGATAGTAATATTTGAAAAAAAAAAAAAAAATTGTTCTAGACCCGCCGATAGAACTTTCTCATCTTAGTCTCAAATGAAAGAGGGGACCTTCAGCTTTCGTTTGGTGGGTGTTTTAGCGATACCGATTTTTTAAAATTAATTTTGTTCTAGCAGGCACACCGTGATTACCCTTCCGATGGTGTTCATGTGGTCCGCACGGACTATTACGGCCATTACCCCTCCTTGATCTTCGGCATTGGATTGACTTGCGCTCTTATTGCCCCACCAACTGCTGCAAAATGAAAATGAAAATGAAAGAACACCAGATAATCCAGGAAATCAGAGAATCAGAGAATGAAATATTTAGAAAATTTGAGAATCATGATATCAAATAATATACTAAATGTAAAAAAAAACGATTAGAGAGTCATACAAATGAAGAACCAGAGAATCCTGAAATCTGATTTAATTCAATGAATCTCACAGTTGAAAACTTACACAACCGAAAATTTCTTCAAATTTGTTGCAGATTCTTCCTAAGAAGGACGGTTATGCATTAGTAAAAAAAAAAACACCGTCATATGGAACTTATTTCTTTCATATGCATCTTTTTGTAGAGGAAGCGTGCAATCGGTACTCAGACATTCCTTAGGCAACCTGCAGACATTCATTAGGAAGTTTCTTATGAATGCCAAGATTGTATCTTGGGAGAATTTCTTTTAAAGAATTTCTGAAGGAACCGCTTGAACAAATTTCGGCGAGAAACTTTTGAATCTCATCTGAGGATCAAAGGAGTATTTTCTAAATGAACACCTAGAAAATTTTCTGAACGATTTCCCGGAGAAATTTCTAAAGGAGTCAAGGCGAAACTGGATCCATTTCCTCACTTTTTGGTGTTTGATTATTTTTTTTAAATAACAAAGCAATATTTTCAAAATCGCTTTTCGTGCACATGCAGAGTATGGATCAAGGTATCTCTTGATTTTTTTTTTCGTGGTGGAAAATGTTTTTCGTTTTTGCAGAAACCATTTTTGAATACAATTTCACAAAAAAAAATGGTTTCTGCAAAAATGGAAAACTTTTTCCACCACCAAAAACTTCAGAAGATACCTTGATCCATGCTCTACATGTACCGATAACCGATTTAAAAAATAATGCTTCGATATTTAATAAAAAATCAAAAACCAAAAAAATGTGGAAATGCTTCCAGTTTCGCCTTAAGAACGGATTATTCAGCCTTTGTACAGCAAAAATGTTTGTTGTGTTATGAATGTAAGATGAAGTTTTTAAATAGCCCTAGCTATCAAATATTATCAACTATTTGAATATGTTGATCAATACCCAAGTAATAGCACTTGAGACCAGTCCTATTGCTGAATTGGGTTCTGAATTAACTGCGAATTCAGTGGCGCAACTTCATTCGATTTATAAACCCAAATTCTGCAATATGGTAAAGTTGGGTCACTCATTCTTTCAAATAATCACCATATATTCTGAGCAGCTACTGTGGTAAAGCATGGAGTTTTGAAACGTTACATAACAACTATTTAACTTTCACATCAGACTTTTATTTACGTTTTTTTTTTCGAGCATTGCATCAGCTGTACGGTTAACAAATTGCACTTGGCAATTTTCGATTGTGAATTGTTCATATATTGTTTCTGACGATCTCAGACGTACTGCACAGTCCTGGATATTGGCTATTGCATCCGGAGTTGCATCTAGAGCACACATTGCCAGCCACATAAACCGGATGATTGATTATATTTGTGAGTCCATAGTTGCACACAAACAGCTTGTTGATGTAATTACCCCTCTTATAGCTCACCATGGCACATCCGATTCTGCTGGTTTCATCCGATACCATCTGCGTAAAGTGCCCAATAGTAGGACTGGAAGAGAAAACGTTATAAAATCACCGAACTTCAGAAGTTTTTATAACCTACCCTCTGTAGGTAGCAGGATATGATGCAATATGATGCGGCATGGTGACCTTATACTCGCTGAACCAGTTGTTGATGAAACCCGTCAGAAGTTCTTCATTGCTGAACGTCATCCCGTAGTACGACTTGATCGCAATATTCTGTCCAACGTATTTCATAGTGGCCGTATTGTGACAACGGTCGTGACCGAAAACGCAACGTCTGGCGTTGGTGGCAGCGATATAAGCTAGCTCCGGATCCCATTGCTTCAAAAGAACAACCATGTTGAATAACATAATACCAGATAGAACTACCAATCTATTACCATAGTAGCCATCCTGGCGGCTTGACTGAAGCGCTGATTGGCACCGTTGTACTGCTGTCCCATAGCAACTTTGCTACGTATTTTGTTGTGCAAGTCAACGATCAGCTGTTGTTTAGTACTGCACATTGTAACCTCGGACGCATCGGCACCGCAATTGCTGCTCAGAGTTGTAAGTCCATTGCAAGCTATGTGGGAATCTCCGCTGGAGCACAACGATGGGTAACAATAGTTGTTGGCTTGTGCCTGGCTAATTGCCATGAAGGCCGATATTGAAAGAACTGGTCGGAAATATTCAAAATTAGTTGTTGACGAAAAAGTTCAGATGAACCTTGGCGCTTACCTGAAGTTATAGCTTTCATTGTTGCTTATCGAATGAAGACTGAACGTTATTTCGCAGACATTTTATAAGGCCGGTTGTTGGTAAGCATTCCAGTATAGTGTTTAACCAGGCAAATTTTTACGACTTCAAAGGTTGATTTTTCCCCAGTTGTGACAATTGTAATAATTTACTTGTTGCTGGAATCAACGTCAGCAGTGATATACAAAATAACGTAGGTGACACTACGATGGTTAGAAGTTGAATCCGTTTATTAGGCTCACTTAACTAATCAAGAGGCTAGGCGCGTTAGTGACTACGTCACCCTTCTCGCTCAGCATAAAGTGCTGTTACCGACCAGGCGGCATGATTACACTTTATGTTGAACGAATGTTTCTTAGAAGTATATCGGACGTCAGCTCTTGATTGATCCTCGCATCCACCACAAATTGTGGTTCAAGAAGATTGATTGATTTGTCTTTATTAGAGAGACTTTCAGCCCGGTTCAAGAAGATGTTTTCAATGAAGAAATACGAGTAATTTGATTGAAGTAATCCACGTGGTGAAATTATACAAACTCCATCTTAATCAGAACGCTTCTTCACTGTGATTTGACATTTGCACACTCAGAATTGTTAATGTTTGCATAGGTACAGGTAGTTAAGCTAGAGATGTTTCTATTTTACCGCTTAAACTTCCTTTTGCATCACGTTGGCAGCAACTCGCTGACGTAGTGTACGGTTTGGGTAAAAAAATTGCCCAAAAATTGCCAAAAGGAGGGATAACGTCATGCCAATTGAAATGATTACAGTGAACTTATTGTCATATAAGTCCTACAGAAGATTCAATAATAGACGTAAGATAGGAAATCCAGTTGACCTTGTGGATAAGGCTTCAGATCGCCAATCCTGAGTCGACGGGTTCGGATCCCGCTCGGATCGGGTACTTTCCTCTATTTCCTTCTCTCTGCAACTTGATGAATGTATCATGCGTGGTTACTACTAACAGTTATGACCAGAACATTGTCGTGCGATACCTTCAACAACAAATGAATCGAATTTATAGTAAACTGTGAAGAATGTAAAACCTTTAATTATCGTTAAATGGAGATATGCTTGAACATATACTGTTCAATTTTCGTTATTTCCAAGGTTGCGACCATTCATTTGCAAAGATTTACATTCATTTGCTATTATCTCAGTTCAGAAGCATGCTATTGAAAAACAATGTATGGATGAATTTAACCTTGTAGTTCTATCTGAAAGTTTTCCGAATAACATTGGGGTCGCAAACGTATACCAAAGTCATGAGCGAGCTGTGAAGGCAACTCTCCACGCGGTGAATGTAAATTTCATTCACGCTGTGGAAAGTTGCCTTCACAGCTCGCTCACGACTTTGGAATGCGTGTGCGACCCCAATGTTATTCGGCAAACTTTCAGATAAAACTACAAGGTTAAATTCATCCATACATTGTTTTTCGATAGCATGCTTCTGAACTGAGATAATAGCAAATGAATGCAAATCTTTGCAAATGAATGGTTGCAACCTTGGTTATTTCAATTCTTAAGTTATTTTAACATATAAATGAATAACATCGTTAAAACGGTTCCGGGTCATTTGGCCGAACGCCATTTGGCCGAAAAATGAATGATGTACTCAAGTGACCATACCACTGTTTCCAGCCTCAGTATAACTTGAAAGAATAGCCTATGAATCAAAGAGGGAACAATCAGTGATAAAATATATGCAGTTTCAACTCCAACTTATCTCTGAATGTCAAAACTAGAAAGAATAGCCTATGATTAAAAGAAGGAAATATTTCTGATGATCATATTGGCAGTTAGAATGTCAAAAACTTCTTCTGAATTCTTTTGATCACGCTTCGGCCAAACGGCATTCGGCCAAATGGCGTTCGGACAAACGGCGTTCTGCCAAACGGCATACGGCCAAATGGCCGGACACCGTTAAAAACTGTTCGTTTGTCGATATACTAAGCAGGTGTTTGTCATTCGTGTGTTTCTTCAAGAATTTCAATGGGTTTTGCCCAAAAATTTTCCAAATTTTCTTTTTCTTCTACAAGTATACGTACGAACACATTTTGCATTTCAAGAATCTAACTGAGACCAGCACAGCAGTTAGAAATAACATTTCAAATTCCTAACATAAATGATGCTGGTATTTCTTCAAGAAATGTTACAGTATTTTTTTCTTTTTTTTTTTTCTTTTCTGAATTTAATGTTCAGCTTGATTTCGTTTTCAAAAATATTAAATTGAGTTTCAGGGATTTTCATAAATCCACAAACGATCTGCTTTACGGAGATAAGTTCAATTAGTTAGTTAACAGAATTTTCAAATAATTTTACCAATGGTTGTTTTTCTGAAGTTTTATAACCATATTTCCCAGAAAATCTGTAAGAATATTTTCAGTAATCATTACATGAATCATTGGCATGGAGAAATAACTGGGGGGATTTCTCATGAAATCTGTAAATGTTTTTTTGTTGAAATCGTTGGGAAAATTCCCGCTGGAATCAATGAACGAAATTATACAAAAATCTCTGGAAAAATTCCTGCAGAAATATTCGGATAAAAACCAATCCGGGAGACATTTCTGCAAGAATTCGTAATGGGATTAATGGAATGATTATTGCAGGAACGCCTGAATCAGTTCGGGAAGAAATACCTGTAAGAATTTGATGAAAACCATTGAGAAAATTTCTGATAAAATACTTGGAAGAATTTTTGAAGAAATTTCTGAAAAAGTTTCATAAGGAATCTCTAATAGATTGTCTGAAGAAAAAAAATCTTACAAAAGGTTTTATGAAAAAAAAATCCCTGGAGGAATTTCTGAAGGATTTTCTTACGGCTTTTTCAAACGAATTGCCCATTTGTGATTTTCTGGTTTTCTAGGGCAATTCTAACAGAAATTTATGGCGAAACTGGAAGCATTTACTCATTTTTTTGTTTATTTTTTTATTTTTTATTAAATAACGAGGCAATATTTTCGAAATCTGATTTCATGCACATGTAGAGTATGGATCAAGGTACCTTCTGATTTTTTTAAGGTGAAAAATGTTTTCCATTTTCGTAGAAACCATTTTTTTGCGAAATTTTGTTCAAAAATAGTTTTTTTGCGAAAACGAAAAACAATTTCCACCTCTAAAAAATTCAAAAGATACATTGATCTATACTCTACATGTGTACGAGAACCGATTTTCAAAATATTGCTAATTATTTATTAAAAAAAAACAAAACCAAAAAAAAATTAGGAAATGCTACTAGTTTCGCCTTTAGGTGAAACTGGAAGCATTTCCTCACTTTTTGATTTTTGATCTTTTATTATATAACGAAGCAATATTTTCAAAATCGGTTTTCGATCAAGAGGTATCTCCTGGTTTTTTTTTCAGGTGGAAAATGTTTTTCAGTTTAAGTAAACCATTTTTGAACGCAATTTCAAAATAATATGGTTTTTGAAAAATTGGAAAATGTTTTGCACCTGAAAAAATCCAGGAGATAGCCTTCCTCTAACTGTGTATGAAAACCGATTTTAAAAATATTGCTGCGTTATTTAATAAAAAATCAAAAACAAAAAAAAAGAGGAAATGCTTCAAGTTTTGCCTTAAAAAGCAATCACTAGGGAACATGGAACAATTTCGGAAGGAATCAAGAGATGTAGACAACATTTCCAATAAGACTCCATGGAGGAATTATTGAGAAAATCTATTGAAGAGTTTATAAGTAACCTATAAAGATAATTTTGCAGGAATCTCTAACATAAGGATTTGTGAAGGAAACTCTGGAAGATTTTTAAAGAAATTCATTTAAGGTTTTTCAGGATAAACTAAAAAAAATGTGAAAAGCAGTATTGAGAAATGGAAGTATTAAGAAAACAGAAAAAATAGAATTATCAACTCTTAGAATAATTTTTGAATGAATCTGTGTAGATATTTCTGAAGATATCCTTGAACAAAATTTCAAAATTTATTCCTGACAGATTTTTTGAAAGAATATTTTAGAAATTTCCTAGTGAAACTATGGAAGATTATCTCATACAATCATTGGGGAACTATTGGTAAGAATCTTATCTGAATAAATTCCTTGATAACTTTCTGAAAGCCTTCCTGGAGGAACAATTTTGAGAGGAATCTCCAGATGATTTTTATTGTTGAGAAATTCGCTGGAGAAGTTTTTGTTGGAATTTTAGGAGGAATTCTTTGAGAGTTTTCCTATTTTTAGAAAAAAAATTGGCAAGATTTTCTCAAAGAAACCCAGTAAGAAATTCCAAATAAATACTTGGTAAAATTTATGTATTAATTTCTGAAATTTTCGATTTTTGGGAAATTAAAAAAAAATCCGACATCAAAACTTTCACTGGAAACAACAATGCGAAGAACTGCATCATCCAAATATTTTCCCTTTGAAATACTTTTTGTCTACTTTGTAAAAACTCTCAATGAATGCGAAGCAAATCCTCGGAAGTAACCTCAAGGCATTCCACAGTAGGATTGTTTAGGAATTTTCAGAATGAAACTTTTACTAGAATTTCGAAAGCATACTGATTTCGCTTTGCTCGTTTAGAAAAGTTTCACAAAATAGTATAAAATTCCCAGGAAATATCATTCAAAACAATCTAGAGAAATTTGATTTTTTTGAGAATTCGGAAGAACGTAAAAAACACGTTATCAATTTAAGTTACTGTAACAAGTGCATTCTTGATAACATGCAAGAAAACAATAGCATCATTCTGTTTCCTTCTAGCCTTAGGTCTTTTCGGCGCCCCTTTGAGGCTGACGCCCTTGGCGTAGGCCAACCTGGCCATCCGCACGCTACGGCTCTGGTTGTGCACAAAATTTCCTATAACCATTGGCGTAGCTAGGATTTTTTTTCTGGAGGGGGCCCAGGGAGGCCTGACGAGATCACTTTTAAGCGGCATGTGCGCCCAATATGTGAATACGCAAATCGGCATCAGTAATTTTGAGGAATCGAAATGATTGTTTTAGATTTGTTCCTGTTCTCGTAAACTATATGAGTTATGAGAATGAACAATTTCTCCAGGAATTTTTCCATAACTCCATCTACAGTGTTGTTTTCGAGATTTTTTTCAGGAATTCCTCCACATTTCTGCAGGGATTTCTCCAAATATTCCTTCCAAAATTTCGCAAGAGATTGCGGGAATAACTCGATCTGGAAGTTATCCAAAGAATTTCTGCAGTAATATCTTCCAGGATTTTTATCAGAAAATTTTACCAGTTTTTATTTAAAAAATATTCCAGGAATTTCTTAAAAAATTGTACAAAAGGTCCTTTAGGAGTCCATCCATGTATTTCCTCAACAATTCGTCCAGAAATTACAGCAGACATGGATTTCTTCTCATTTTTTATCCAGGGATTCCTACAAAAATTCTTCCAGGAATTTGCTAAGAACGCTCTCCTGAGATTCATTAGGGAACTCCTCAAGGGATTTGCTTCCAGGATTCCTCATGGGGTTTCTTCAGGAACTCCTCCAAGAATATCTCCAGGGATTCACCCGGGAATTCCTTCTGTGATTCTTTCAGGAACAACTTCCAGGATTATTTCAAAAATGCATCCAAGAACTCTTTTTGGGATTGCTTCAGAAATTCCTCCTGGAATACTTTCAGAAACTCCCCCAGGAATTAATCCAAGACTTCCTCCAGAAATTGTTTAGAGATTCCCTAAGGAATTTCTTTTGGGATTGCTTCCAGAAATCCTCTTGGAGTTTCTTCAGGAACTCCACCAGGGATTCCTTCAGGAATTGCTTCAGGAATTCCTTCTACAGTTCTCATACGTATTTTTTCAGGATTCCTTTAGAACTTCTTCAGGAATTTCAGCGATTTCTTCAGTAATTCCTCTGGGATTTCTTCAGAAACTCCTCCTTAGAAATTGATCTTTGGATTTCTTTAGAAATTCTTCCTGGGATTCCTCCAGGAATTCTTCAAGGGATTCCTCTTGAAATTCCCCCAGGAATTCTTCCATAATTTCTCTGGGAATTCCTGCAGGGATTTCTCTAAAAGGTATTCCTCTAGAAATTTTTCAAGGAATTTCTCTAGGAATTCCTACAGGCATATCTCCAGGAATTTCTCCAGGGGTTCCTCCAGATATTCCTTCAAGAATTCCTCTACAGAATCCTCTATGGATTGCCCTAGGAATTCCTCCAGAAATTACCCCAGGATTTTTTTTTTCAGAAATTCCCCCCGAAATAGATCCAGGAATTCTTTCAGAAATTACTACGATAATTTCTCCAGGAAATCCTCCAGGGATTCCTTTAGAAATTCCCCCAGGAATTCCTCCCGGAGTTTCTCCAAGATTTATTCCATGAATTCCTCCAGGGATTCCTGTATGGATTGCTTCCGAGGTTCCTCTAGGAATTCCTTCAAGGATTTCTTCAGGAGTCCTCGAGAAAATCCTCCAAGGATTCTTTTATAAATTTTCCCAGGAATTCCTCCCGGAATTTATCCAGGAATTATTCCAGATATTCCTCCAGTCATTTCTGTACAATTTCATCCAGGAATTTCTCCAGGAACTTCTCCATCAATTACACCAAGAATTCCTGCAGGAATTACCCCAGGAATTTCTTCTGGAAATCCTCAAGAGATTCATTTAGAAATTCGTTCAGGAATTCCTCCAGGAATTTTTCCTCCAGAGATTCCTCCAGGTATTATTTCACGGCTTCATTCAGAAATTCCACCAGGAATTCTTCAAGGAATTAACTAAGAATTCCTTCAGGGATTCCTCTAAGAATTTCTCCAGGAATTTATTTTTTCCTCCTGATGTTCCTCTGGAAATTCCTGTAGGAATTTCTCTTGGAATTTTTTCGCAAATTTCTGCAGGGATTTCTCCCAGAATTCCTCTAGAGATTCCTCCAGAAATTACACCAGATATTTCTTCCGAAATCCTCCAGGAGTTGATCCAGCAGTTACTTCGGAAATTCCTACAGAAATTCCTACGGGAATTTTTGCAGGAAATCCTCCATGGATTCCTTCAGAAAATCGTTCAAGTATTGCTTCAGGAATTCCTCCAGGAATTTTCCAAGGGGTATATCCGGAAATTTTTCCAGGGTTTTTCAAGGTATTATTTCACGGATTCCCCCAGAAATTTCACCACGAATTCCTCCAGAAATTCCTCCAAGAATTGCTCTGGGAATTCTTCTAGCAATTTCTCTAGGAATTTCTTCAAAAAATTCTGCAGGGATTCCTCTCAGAATTCCTCCAGGAATTTATTCAGTGCTTCCTCTAGGAATTCATCCAGCGATTTCTCCAGGAATTCTTCCTGGGATTTTGTTTCTCCGACAGGAATTTGTGCAGTAGTTCCTCCAGGCATTTTTCCTGAAGTTCGTCCAGAAATTCAGAGATTTCTCCAGGGATTTTTCCAAAGGTATTCTTCCAAGATCTTCCTTAGATATTTCTTTAAGGATTCCTCCAGGAGTTCCTCAAGAGGTTTCTTCAAAAATTTCTACAGGGATTCCTCCCAGAAATCCTCTAAGGAGTCCTCCAAGAATTCTTCCAGGGATTCTTTCAGTGTTTCTTCCAGGTTCTGCTTCCGGAATTTCTCTAGAGTTTCCTCCAGGAATTCCTTAAGAAATTGTTCCACGGATTCTTCCAGGAATCGCTCACGGGGTTTCTCTAAGAATTCTAAATTCTCCACCAGGAATTCATCTAGGAATTTATTCAGGGGTTGTTCCAGGGATGCCTTCCTCTAAGAAATCTTCCATTTATTCCTTCGGAAATTCCTTTGAAAACTGTAATTTAGATTTCATATCTTGGCGATTAAAAAAAAAGTACAATTATGATATAACCAGAGTTATATAAGTAGCAATGTACTTATTTAACTCTGGTTTATCATATTTCCAAACAAAATTAACAGAGCCAATTACATAGACAATTTTGGGCAATGATCTAGTAGAGTGTGTCAAGTTGAGAATAGTCTCCAATAACTATCAATTGAAATACATATTCCGCCAAATATGGGCCTGGCATATGTTTGAGTCACCCTATTGCGCATGTTAGAATTTCGTTTTGTGTGACCGGTATCTTTAAATGCAAAAATATCACACGCACCCTGTATACAGGATAAGCCACTAAGCACTTGGCTGATTAGATTGCATCACATGGCGAGATGTCTTCATTTAAACTATTTCATTCCGACCATTAGCGATCAATCCAACACCTAATGAACTACTTATCTGTAACAACAACACGTAACACCGTTGAGGCACGCCGACTTGTGAAACCATAATTCGATTATTGAATTCACACTGAGACTTCCTTCTGCCTACTGTCTACTTGCAACTGCTTTAGAAAATTGCATAAATGCCTACCATTCTCCTCCCGACTACTCACTTCTGTATCGAAATGAAAGACCAGAAGCCACCGTGCACCGCGGCATTCGTAGAAAAGGACGTGATAATGGTCAGTCGTAACGAATTCAGGCGATGGTGGCGGCGCCATTCAAAGCCAGCCTTTTCAATGGAAATAATGAAAATGAACAGTAACTAACCCAATCAAATCTGCATCACGCGACGCTGATGGTGCTGCTGTTCAATGCACCAGTTGTATTCGGTGCATTCTTTCATGATATGATTTGCAATGATCGCAGTGCACTACGGGGGACTGCGGTGGCCAAAAGTAATTCTGGGACTTTCGCTAATCGCCGAAAAACTTTGTGATTTATCGTGAACCTCTGCAAACTTCCGCGGATATTTTCCAAAAATGTGTAGACCTCTAGTTGATTTCACAATCCATAAAGTCTGTACAGATCTTCGTTGAGGCCTTAAAGAATCTCTACGGACCTTTGTAGATTTTTGTAGGCATTTGCAAACTTCAACAGACCCTTGGGGACCTTTGTAGACCATATCGATCCTCTATAGACCTACACAAGGTTCCGTGCTCCGTCACATCGCAGACCCTCGCGCAATTTCCTATTCAGCTCTTCGCAGTCTTTCGTGGCCCGCACAGTCTAGCTTTCGCGTGCATTTTTTCACCGTGTTCGTAGATTTTCACAATTTTCAGATCTTAGTAGAATTTCACAAACCATCTCAAGGGTTCTCAAGGAGTCTCAAGGGTCATTATAAGTTCTCCATAGAGCTTGGCGATTCTTCACTGACTATCACAGACCTTGGCGGTTTTCGCGATATCTACGCAAGCAAGACAAATGGCATAAATTCCATGGAGTCTTGGTAATCCTAGAATCACAACTGTGCAATTTCAGGATGGTTAAGGCCTAACGACACTTACTGCAAGGTGAGGATAAGTTTATTGAATTACAGTTTTGGCCACCTATCCGTATGGATTAGCCCCATAGTGCAGTGGAGTTGCATCTATTGTTTCCCCCTATTTGAATTCGATTTGGCGGGGCGGTGGCGGTAGCCGCATTCTGGCCACGCTTTGAGAACCATGACGAAATCTGGTTCCAATCGCCCGCGGAGGACTATATGAAAAATGATAATCGTGGGGTGTCGCCGTGAACTCCGCTGAGACGTAATTTACGGTAATAACGATATTTCTCTCCACGCCGGGTTGATGGTGGATTCAGAATAAACGAATCGCGAAGCTCCACCTCCACAAATGGGACCTGATCCTATTAGCGTGCGCTCGCGCGAGAAGAACATCGATCAGCACGGAACTGGCCGGTTGCTGATAATGAATCGCTTTAAAAATTCTAACCAATTCGATTCGCACTGCAAGGCATCCGTCCAGAGCTGCCTACTTGTTAAGGTGGGTCCGTTATTTTGTATGATCGAGTGCTGCGCATATTGGTATCCATACCAGCCGCCGGAGGGCTCTGAGACACACCTCGCTGCTTCTGCGCGATATGCAGATAAGTAGCCTCAGTCAGCAATGCACCGACCAGCAGAGAGCTGACCGAGTGAAAAATGAGCCACGGTGCAGCAGTGCAAACAGTAATTTAGTGGCGTGCAAGCGGTCTGTTGGAGAAGCGTGTGCATAATCACATATGTGAAAAATTGGATGGGTGGAGTTTTCTGTCGAGGGGTCGGAGGCTGTGCGCGGTGAAATAGTGGTCAATCGATCGAATTGGTTGATTGGAGGTTGTGTTGGATACACAGTTGGGCTGTGATGTTGCGGCTTGGCAAGCCGCTTCAAGGTCCAATTGATAATGAGAATGTAATTTGCGGTCGGAGATCGTGTGAATATCGGAATGCAACAAAATGCTATTAAAAGTAGTCGAAACTAGTTCGTGCAGGTCACGGTTGTTAGGGTTTAAAGGGTGGACTGAGGTTGTTTTACACTTGGACAGAAGTGGTTGCAGGGATTGTATGTCACATGTCATAATGCTTTTATATTACGTGGTTCTTGGGTCATTATCTTGTTATGGTTTGTGAAATTCGATCGAGGTTATCCAGCAACTGGAGTACAAGTTAATGGCTGACAACTGCTAACTGAAAGTATAGACAGTGTTATACGTATTCTAATACGACAAAGTAACATCGCATAAGATGCACCCAAAGTGGCTTATGCATGCAAAAGTTCAGGCAATATACGTGCATTTGCGGGACAATGATAACGTTATATGATTTTAAGTGATATCTTATGCGATTCACGGTGTGCACTATTGCAATGTATAGTAGCATCTTAAGCGACCTAAAAATATGTAGTCAAAATAAAAACTTCTTATCACTTCAGTGTTAAACTTATAACCGTTGGATAAACGAGCAGCGCTTTACACTCAACACCAAATACCACTAATAAAACAGGCCGCTTAACTATAATGACTTTCTAACTATCCTTAAAGTTTGCGGTTGGCTAACCTGCACTGTGCGAATTTGGCAGACTATTAAGAATAAAATGTATTTAAAACGCCTAGTTTGGCAATTTTTTTAGACTAAGAAAGCCACAACAGTTCAACATTTCTTATCAGTTGTTTACCTCCTCCACTTTACCACTTCCTGGTTTAGCTCAGCGCCTCCCATAGTTGATTTTCAGGACTACGAAAACAAAACAAAACGAAACAAAAAAGATGACTTTGCAACCATTACCTTGGCTGCTCACTTTCTTGTAGCTTTTTAGCACTAAAATCGTAAACAATTCTCGCTTATCGAGTTTGTTAAAGAATTCATTTGTGCATTTATGCGACTTTATTGATGCATCGATGCAAGTTAAACTGGCATAGTAAAAGAAAGTATAAAAGTAAATCACATAATTATCGCAGTGCGTAATTATGCGAATTTATGGGACACTTGCGGAATATCGTTTATTGCGATGTAATCTGATTTGTATTATTATACGATTCTACAATCGCAAAAGTGTATAAAATAACATCATAAACGGAAATTGCTGCCTCCGCTAGAATGTAGTCAATAGTAACTTAAAATACTACTTAATACGATGTAATGCATGTATTCTTATGCGACTCCTGGTTATCTGGGATGTGAACCAACGAAAGCTAGGGGTGTCAATAGAAGCGAAGAAATCATAAGCGTAGTCTGAAGTAACGACCGCAGCAGCAACAGTAACAGCAGCAAAAAAAAAATACAAATACATCACCGCAGTAAAAAGAAAATCTGCGCGAAGCCCGTGAACGAAGCGTAAGGCCAAGGCGAAATAAGCCTGATAATATGCGGCGATTTTTGGCAGTGGTCAATGGTGCGTGGAACAACTCTGCGCCGTATCTAAGGGTACTGCCAAATGGAAGAAACATTGAGAATTGATGGGATAATGATAAGGTGTATCAAGAAAAAGGTGAACATAGTTTGTTGATAGTTAAACTGCGCAGGCATTAACACTAAATGATGATGATCCGAAAAAGTGCTGAAAAGGACGGACTTTCAGGGGTCTCAGGGGCATTTAAGGGGTTCTCAAGGAATTTCAGAGGGCCTCTGTTGCGCTTCAGACGGTCTCAGGGGCGTTGCAGGGGGTCTCATGGGGTTTCATAGGGGTTCCAAGAGGTACCTGGTGGTCTCAAGGGCGTATCAGAGGGCATCAGGGAGTAACTCTGAGTCTCCCTGAATCAAAAGCTCCTGAGCGCCCTCCAGAAATCCCTTGAAACGCCATGAAGCGCCCGTAAAACCTCCATAATCTCATCAAAACACCCCATGGCATCCCCCAAATCAATTTGAAATACTAATGACACCCCTTGGATCAGCTTTAAAATGCTCCGGAAACTCCCTGAAATGCTCCTGAAAACCTCTTGAAGCGCCCATGATATGCTATCAGACGCCTTTGAAACTTTTAGGAACATCCTTGAAACGTTCCTTAAACCCCCTGAAACTCCCTGAAATCTTTTGTTTTACTCTTAAAATGCTCTCGAAATCCCCTGAAACAATCCCTTGAATCACCCCTGAAACCAATCCCCTTATTTTTGGTCTCTCTGGGAACTTCCTGGACCTCTTGGACCCATCTCAAATGGCTAGTAGGAAGATCTCCTTTTAATGCCAATGGCTGGGGTGCATACATTAAAAAGGGCATTAAAATAGGGAAATTCGAGGGGATCTAGTTCGGAAATTTGGGGGAATCTAGTTCGCGAGAACAGGCCTCGCTCCTGAACATTCAAGATGGGGCCAGGGGAATTTCTAGAAAGTTCCCAGAAGTCCTAAATAAAAAGGAGGTTCCAAGGGGCTTCCGGGGATTTCAGGAGCTTTGTAAGGGTTTCGTTGACGTTTTAATGGGATTACGGGAAATTCAGAGCCGTTTCAATAGTATTAAGTTGATTTAGAAGATAAGATTCAGGGGGGTCTCAACACTTTGGAGCCGGAGGGGTCAATATGACCCCGACGATGTAATCCAGCATAAGAAACATGTTCGAAACCAGCGAGGTTGCGACAGCGAAGGCAAAAATATGCGGCTCCCAAGGGTTAAAAGACGTTACAGGGAGTAAAACGTGCCATTCCAGGGTATTTCAGAGGCCCGCCATATAAATTATGGTGATTTCAAGGACGTTTTAATGAGGTTCCAGAGGTTTTAGGGGCGTTTCGAGGCATCACATGTAGGGTCGTTTCAGAAGGGTTTCAAGAACACCATTGAATCCAAAGGGGTTTTATGGACATTTCCCTAAGTAACACACTTGTCACAGAAGAGTCGTGGCGATGCTGGTTTATGTTGCACTGTGATTTACTTCAACAAATAAACGCTTACTTGCTAGAAGTAAGTCACAGTGACTTCTGCGCAACATAAACCTAAGCTGCCGTGACTCTTCGGTGACAAGTGTGTTACATGGGTCATTTAGATTAGGGGGATTTTAAGGGCATTTCAATGGGATTATAGAGGTTTCAGGGGCGCTACAAGGAGCTTCGAAATGGAAGATTCTCTGAAAATCCTCTGAAATTCCTTGAAATGTCCCCGAAATCCCCCCAAAACCTCCCCGGACCCCATGTAACGCAACTGAGACCCTACGAAACCTCCGAAAATGCCTCAAAAACGCCTTTGAAATCCGCCAAAAATACTCTGAAATTTCCTGAAATGCCTTCGAAATCCCCCCAACACCCACTCGGACCCCATCCTCCGAAACCACCAAAAACGCACCGCACCTGTGACGCCTCCAAAACCCGCAGAAAATCCTCCAAAACTCTGTGCAATGCCTTGGTAAACCCCTTCAGACTCTTGAAAACGCCCCTGAAACCTGATCAGAATGTCCGCACATTCTCAAACTTTCAGTTCTCGAGCTATTTCCGTGATTCAATCGCAGTTTTCGTAACCTATGACTTCTGCCACTGGAGCTTTAGGTCTACAATGCGAAACTGTCTTCTTTTTTGCACGAAACCCCCTGAAGCGTCCTGATACCTCTGGGTACCCCTGTTAAAACTTTTCGATACCCCGAAACTCCCCTACTAAAACGTTCCTGATACCCCCTGGAACGCCCTTTAGACACCCTGAATCGCCAAAGACCCGCTGTAAAGCCCCTGGGACCTACTGAATCATCCCAGAGATTCCCTGGAAACCCCCTAAAATGCTCATGAAACGTCAATGTACCCCCTGAAACTTTCATGGATCTCCTGAATTGTCCTAAATTGACCCCCTGCGAATTCATTGAGTCCCTCTTAAGCGCTTATGATAATATGCGGCAATTTTTGGAAGCGGTCAATGGTGCGTGGAACAACTCTGCGTCGTATCTAAGGGTACTGTCAAATGGAAAGAACATTGAGAATTGATGGGATAATGATAAGGTGTATCAAGAAAAAGGTTAACAAAGTTTGTTGATAGTTAAACTGCGCAAGCAAGCATTAAATGATGATGATCCGAAAAAATGCTGAAAAGGACGGAATTTCAGGGGTCTCAGGGGCATTTAAGAGGTTCCTAAGGAATTTCAGAGGGCCTCTGTTGCGCTTCAGGCGGATTCAGGGGCGTTCCAGGGGGTCTCAGGGGGTTTCATAGAGATTCCAAGAGGTACCTGGTGGTCTCCAGGGCGTGTCAGAGGGCCTCCAGAAATCCCTTGAAACTACTTGAAACGCCACTGAAATACCTTGAAGCGCCCGTAAAACCTCCATAATCATCATCAAAACACCCCATGACATCCCCCTAATCAATTTGAAATGCTAATTACAACCATTGGAAAAGCTTTAAAATGCCCCGGAAACTCCCTGAAACTTTTCGATACCCCGAAACTCCCCTACTAAAACGTTCCTGAGATCCTCTGGAACGCCCTTTAGACACCCTGGAACACCAAAGACCCACTGGAACGCCCCTGGGACCTACTAAATCATCCCAGAGATTCCCTGGAAACCCCCTAAAATGCTCATGTGACCTCAATGTACCCCCTGAAACTTTCTTGGATCTCCTGAATTGTCCTGAATTGACCCCCTGCGACGTCATTGAAACCCTCTTAAGCGCTTATGAAACCTCCTGGGACACCCTGGTACTCCCTGAAATGCCCCCGAAACCCCCTGAAAAGCCTCTGAGACCCGCTGTAACTCCCCTGGGAACCCCCCTGAGACCCCCTGAGGCGCCCCTAAAGCCCCCTGAGAGACCATCTAAAACCCCCTGAAACCCCCTTAAACGCTCCTGAGACCCCCTGGTACGCCACTGAAACCAAATCATGATACTTGTCCACCGTCCCACTAACAAAATCTCATTCCTGTGATAGTTGTGGAGATGCAAGGAGGATCACGGTCTCTACCAGCGACGCCCGTCATACTAACATTTCTTCCCTTCTCCGATTGTGGTGAAGAAATAGTCGGTGCCTTCTTTGACTAAGTGAAGTTTTACTTTTACTCCCAAAATTCTGTCACTATCGGGTTTTGGTGACGTCGCTTTTGGATTGGAAGTCACTGAGATATGAATTACTTTCCGCAGGCGTTTGTTGACGAAGACATGTAGCCATTAAGTGAAGTGTTCTTTACTGATACACACCAGGTTTCATTGATACATAGGGTAGTGGACGTATTTTGGTCCACCTTGGGAATTCTATTACATTTATCATATAATCTCTACAAAATCTTAGCAAATTATTACCAAAGTGGGCCAAAATACGTCCAGATTTATAAAATTTCTATCAAACACCAAAATCAATATAATTTTCTTCGAATCACGATTTTTATCCTAGAAATCACTTGAAATACGATTGAATAGTTTGAAGTCAAAAGGAATTATGTGCTATACTCAACTATAAATCGACCGGAATGCTTCTTGCTACTTTGAATCTGGGCCCTCCAATGGTGAACACATACATTTATTGATTTCCACCCCTTTCCATACCGTGTATTCCCGTTCATGACGAAACCCGCCACTCGCTCTCCCCCCATTGCAAGTCACCCGGTTATTGGCTGATCATGCATCTTCCGCCGAAGCATTACGTTCTGTCAAACCTTGTCCGGCGGACCATTATTCACTCTCCATTATGTCATGTCATGTCGTTACTTATGATTTCTTGCTCGTTTCGACTCTCGATGAATATGGTCATTTCAATGCAGCATCCCAGTAACTCAACTAGTACGCCTACGTCTCCTCTGCAGCATGGGGACTACCTGGCGCGGTGGTAGCATCCGTACAGAAGCCGTCCATTTGTCATATTTCCATATCAGTTTCTCGCAGTCGTGGAAACCTTGGAATGTAATTTAAATGTGTTTTCCTTTTTGCCCCGACAAACTGTCACACAGAAATGAGGTTTATGATGCTCGCATTAAAACCCCGCGAAGTGAAATCGCGTGTCCTACGCACGCGCATTGTATGCTTCTCGAGGCCTAAGGTTTCCGCTTTCGGACGAAGATCTACGCCAGTAGATCTAACCATTCGTCACTCGGACGGAGCCATCATTATCTAACTCGACCTTGAGATATAATCGATTGCCGAGTGCGCCTGAGTTTACGATCGAGCATAACCAGTACGGAAACAAACGCACATTAAGCCCGCGACTACGACAACAACCGGCTCGGCGGAGAGTCCCACAAATCTTCATCAGCCAGCTAGCAGCCAGCAGGCTGCTACAAAAACCGCCTCGCAGCGGACGATGGTGGAGGACTATGGTTTCCTGTTTTGCCAACTTTTTAATGGCCTTAGGCTTCATTAAGGTAGATAGGGGTAGGTACCCCCGTGCACAAACGACCATTGCTGCTATCGCGTGCACTCACTGCTCGCTAATACGACCGACGACGACGCGGCGACACGGTGCAACTCGCGCGAGATAACTCCTCCTCCTCCAATAATGGGCCTACTGAAAATGACATTGCATAACCCCTCGACAGCAGCAACAACAACAACAACAACATATGCTCTTCTAGCGGTTGTTGTCCCACATTCCTCACCTTCCCGAAGTGGATGGATGATGGTGACCAAGTGAGACCCCAGAAGAGAGGTGATGACGGTGCAGATGGAGCAGCTTATCAGTTCAATAAGTTTAGCAACTGGAGAAAACCATGACTACGTGAAGAGCTTCCAGAGAGCAGGGGTTCGCAAATCGAGAGAAAACGGAGCAGGTTGCCAACCAAAATTTCCATTACAGAGCTGGATTTTTCTATTGTGTTTGATGAAATCCTAATAATCTGTTGAAACTATAAACATATGGACCTTCTGAAGTTCTGTTGAATACTATGGAGTTTCTGTTAACATTCAATAGCTACTGCAAAATGTGTGCATTATTTTCGGTGGAATTCTGCTAAATACTCTGACAGTCATATGAATTGGCGCAGCCGCAGTGTCAGTGGGCGAGTGATTGCATCATCATCGTTACTATTGTCCCATCCTCTCCCTAATTGGCCACAAAAAAGGCAGGCATCATTTATTGTCTACTCAAGTTTGCCACTGAAGATTCTCGTTTGCCCCAAGTCATCTTGATCTAATTTGATCTTTTTGTTTATTCGTGCATTGGTCAATTCGTTGCCAACCCCTGCCCAAGATGCTGTTTACTTATCGTGTCCGTTGTGGTCGCGCACGGGGTCGCTTAGTCGTTCAATAAATATCCATCTCCTCCTCCTTTGCCTCCTCCTCTTCAGACAAGCAAATCCGCGATCGATGAAGCCCCGAACCGTTGGCACTGTTGATGGCTGCGCTGACGTCGTAAAGAAGATGCGAGGAAGAAAGTTCGATCTTTACGGTGGTTGTTGGTGCGCGCCAAAAGTAAACATTTCACGCGATGACATTAGACGGCGGCGAAAAAAAAAAACAGTTGCGCTTCGCGATGAGGAAGATGATGGTCTGGTCATGATGCTCGATAGAAGTTCGCTGGGTCAGTCAGTGGGACAGAGAGGGAGGAAGGCAAGTTGATTGTGTACTTTACCTACATGGTGTGGTGGTGCTGCGCGACCGACAACGATGAGTTGCGTGCAAATACCTAATCACACAGGCGCGTGCACACACACATCGACATAGGCAGGCGCATAATGAACAGTGCAGACTTTGGCTCTAACGGAACATAATCGGCAGGTGGATCAACAACAGCTACAACAACTGCATAGTATTTGCTGATCAGTTGAAGGAAGTGCTCTCACGAGGAGCGATGGACATATTTACACGCGGGTTTACACTGACTGGAACGATGTAATCCCTTGCTCAGTTTATGTGAACTTTGCCAAAAGGGTTGAGAGGGTGGTGAAGTAGCGAAGCATTGATAATGTTTCGTGAATTATGTATTTAAACATTGCATATTACTAGTCTAGTAAGTCTAACGTTATTTAGATAAACTAAATTTGGTGAGAAATAGAAGATGGAAAATAGAAGGTTAAAGTAGGAAGATAGTAGATAGAAGAAGTCAAACTTTTGATATTGGTAAAAAAAAGTTGTTGAATCTCGTGCCCGGCAGATGAATAGGAACATCAATCGTACTCTAGGTAACGTAAACGCTTCTATCAATGTACTGTTAGTTTATTCTCACACTTATACTGCCCATGTTTGCATAGTCGTAGCAACCACCATTGCCAATGTCAGCATACTCAAGCCAAAATCTAACGCATGCGAATATTTTTTACCAGTTTTATTAGGTGGAGTACCAGAACCAACAGTTAGGTAGATGTCAACGTGGAAAAATCTTAAGCTTCGTATAATTCATTATCAAAATTGGAAAAGTGTTTTGAAAACTACAGTGGCGCTTACACCGACTATGCAAATATGGGTAGTATAACATACATAAAATATAACAAATTACCCGGGTAGCACACATTTTTTTAAAAAATGCAACTATTATATGACTGAATTTGGTCATATAAGAGTTACATATTCATTTGAAGAACATTTGCGCCACTAGGGTATATTTTTCCTCCAGGTTTCCCTGGGGTTGTAGAGAATCGAACCCATCACCTTCAGCAGATATGACATTCCGCCTGCATTGATTTTAGGAGGAATCGCATTTCTTTTTTTTGTTTTTTTTTAATTTTTTTTCTCAATAACGGAGCATTATTTTCAAAACCGGTTTCCATGCACAGTTAGAGGATAGATCAAGATATCTACTGATTTTTTTTTCTTATGGAAAATGCTTATCTGTTTGGGCTGTTTTTGGAATTTTGAATAAATTCGAAAATGGTTTCTATTAAACTGGTAAACAGTTTTCTCAAGGAAAAAAAATCAGAAAATGTCTACCTTGATCTTACCTCCAACCGTGTATGATAACCGATTTTGAAAATATTACTCCTTTAGTAAAAAAAATCAACAACCAAAATATGAGGATATGCATTATGTATCCAGTTTTGCCTTAAGTTTTAAATTTTCTTACTTCAGATTGTCACACCAATGTACAAAGTTTTGCAAACATTTGAAATATTGTCCATTCACCTTTTTTTTATCTGTATTAACGAGAGTTTTAGCCCTAGGCTAGTTCATCTCGGGTTCACCTCCTCTTTCAAATCCTTTTCCTCGGAAATTTTGCATACGAATAGTACAAAACGTTGCTGTAGAACAGATTGATCGAAAGCGCCGATGAAGGCCAAAAATATCTTCAATTTTTTTTTGCCCAAAAAGTTATATAAACTCAATTTTAATAAAAATGGACTTTTGTGTGTGTAATTTTGATCCCGTTTTTCCAGTGATTAATGACATCATAGTATTGGAAGAGTTACCCCGTTTTACGGTATATTTTTGGTGTATTTTTGCAAATTTTGATGAAAAATTACATAAAAATAGGCAACAGCACAAATAAGGTTTTGTATCAGTCAAGATTGCCTAGTGTTCAATGGTAAAAATAGAAAAAAATGGATAAATTCAGCAATTCAGTTGAAAGAATGGAAGAGTTGCCCGAGCTGAACCTCTGAATGATTTTTTTTAGAATTTTTTTAGAAAACCGAAATGTTCTACAAAAATGATTCAGATATCTTCCATTTTAGGGTTGAGCACCTCGACTTTACGACAATTGATTTTTTGTTTCTGACCGCCTGTTCTTAAGGAATTCCTCCAGGAATTATAACGGAAATTCCTTCTGCGATTTCTCCGTGGGTTTCTCCAAAGATTCTCTAGGGAATTTTCCCAAAGATTTTTTTCTGTTATTTTAGGACACGGTGCCTACCACTTGGAAAAAAAACCTGTTAAACCTGAACTTATCGGAGAGTTTTCTTCAACATGGAAATATCCTGAAATTCCTAGGAAGATCTGAACAGAGATGTCGTCAAAGTTACTCCAAGTTACTCACTGAGTAATTACCTCTTGAGATTTACAAAAAAATAACTAGTAAGCGCCTTTGCATGTCTAGAAAAAATACATGTAAGAAAATATCTTCTCAGTGGAATAGGAAGTAAGCAGCTGCGCTTATGCTAAAGTGCCGGTAGTGGCGCTTTTCTGATAAATGCGGTAAACGTGATAACAGTGTAAACAAGCAGAAAAGTTTGCGCTACGGAATCATAGATGGCGCTCGTGTTCCATGTGTTTTTCACATATACAGCGGTGCCGCCTGGCACCTATCCACTCGAAACATCATGCGCAACACGGGTGAAAAATGCCAGTCAGAAAAAAAGAAGTAAACAACTTGAAATTTGTATGGTGATGTAATCAATTCTCTGTTACTGTAATGAATCCAGAAGAAACGTGTAGGGATAATGATTTTGTTTCTAATTTGCAACTTTTTGCCCCAAGGCACAAATCGCTGCGAAACGGAACGAGTGCAAGCCAACGATTTGTCCATACAAGAAAAATGATTTTACTTTTAATGTGGTGGCGCCATCTCTGAGAAAAACAAGCTTTGATTTCTTACTATTCGGAATAGTTTCCCCTCTATTATATAAGATATTAGAAAATCGCCTCTGTGCATTCTTCGACAGTTTTGCGCTCTCATAAATTTTAGTTTGTGTCTTCCAAACATATTCGGCACCAACATTTCAAAAGGGATATTGGAGATTTTCTTTCGCCCTGTCAAATAAAGGAAATTTCAGACAAATAACCATTGTAAAAATAATCAAATATACATATCATCAGAAGATCTTCCATAGATTTCTTTTCAGAAAGCCGTACGAGGATTCGTTCAGGAAATCATGCCCGAACTTCTTCAGAAGATCTAAGGTTCAGAATTTTTCAAGAAATGGATCCAAGGGTATCTTTGCGGAATATTCCACAGTCTTCTTTAGAAATTCTCCCAAGGATTCCTTTAGAAATTTTCCTCGAGATTCCTTCGGAAATTCTTTATGAGATTCCTCAATATTTTTTTTTTTCCAAGGACTCTTTAAATACATTTTCTATGTTTCTTCCAAAATCGCTCCCAGGAATCCATCAGAAATAATCCCGGAATTCGTTCTTATAACCCACCAAGATTTCTTTCAGATACTCCTCCAGCGATTTCTTCAGAAATACTTTTAAGGAATTTCTCCAGCGCTTTCACGTAAGATTCCTAAAAGAATTTCAAAGTAATTCCCTTTGAAAAAAAATTTTCGGAACATTTACATGAGTTCCTTTTAAAATTGCGCCAGGGATAACTTCTGAAATTCTTCTAGAGATTCGTTTAAAACATTCTCGGGAATTTCCCCAGGGATTCCTTCATAAATTCTTTCGAAGAAAATCTTCCAGAGACTCCTTCAGAAATTTGTGCAGGTATATCTTCAAAAAGTTCGCCAGATATCCAGAAAATACTGCAGAAATTCCTCCAGCGATTCTTGCATCATTATTTTCAGGCAGAAATTTCTTCAGGACTTCTCCATGTATATCCCCAGAAATTTTTCCGTCATTTCCTCTGAGAAGTTATGAATTTCTCCACTACAAGGAATTTATTCAGAAATATTTCCTATAAATTTCATCAGGATTTGTTTTTAGAAACGTCTCAAGTGTTTTTGAGGGAGCTTAACATAAGCTTATTTAGGCGTTTCTCCTGAAATAACTGCAGGAACTTATTTAGAAATACGTACACAGATGACTCCAGGAACACTATTAAAAAAATCATCCTAGAATTTTATTATAGTATTTCTTCTAAAAATTTCCTAAAAATTCCTTAACCCACTTTCTTGGGAAATCTACCAACGGTTTCTCGTGAAGTTTCGCCAGGAAGCTCTACCAAAAATTCTTCCTGGGATTCCTTCAAGAATTTTTCGTGTATTTCTTCAGATATTTCTCTAGAGATTTTTCCAAGATTTCTTCCTGAGATATACATATACAGGGCTTCTACTGGAGATGTGATCAGAAGTTTTTCCTGGGATTTTTTTTTTCTAAAAGTTCTGTTCAGATTCCTTCTAAAAAATATCTCCTTAGACTTTCTCAAAATTTTAGGAATGTCTTCAGAATTTTTTAAAGGTTTTTTCGTGGAGCTTTTTTCAGAAATATCTCATTTTTTTATTCTGCAGAGATAACTTCGCAAATTCTTTCAAGGATTCTTCCAAAAACTTATTGAAAAATTCCTTCAGAGATTCCCACAGAAATTTCTAAGATTATTTTTTGTTTATAAATTGCAGTTCCGTCAGAAATAGCTCCAGGGATTACATCGGGGATCCCTGCAAAAATTTAACCAGATATTCCTCCAAGAATTTTCTCAGAAGCTTTTCCAAAAGTTGCACAAAAATGCTGGTAAGAATTCCTGATGGAATCCCTCAAAAATTCTTAGTAATACCATTGGAGAATACCAGTAACAATTCTTGAAACTATTCTGCAGACTTGCCTAGAACAATTTTTGAAGTTATCTGTTATGGAGTTTTTTGATGAACGCCTGGTAGTAACTTTTAGTGAAACTCTGAATTGCTTGAAAAATTTCTGAAGAGATTCTTAAGACATTCCTGAAGACATCCGTTATTAACCCTCCGTAACTTGCGCCCACCACCGTCAGCACCACGCTAATACTGAACACCAAAAGCGAGATTTTTCCAACGTGTTGTACAAAATACAACAGCGCGATCGCTCGAGGGTTAATTTCTGTGGATATCATTTCAAAAATGTCTACAGAAGCTGCAGACAAAGGGATTGTGTAGTTTCTAAATAAATTCCTCAATCAATTTCTGAGGATTGTTTGATTTCGTTGAAATACGCCTGGAGGATTTTTTAAAAGAATTAGTTACACAATTTCTGGAGGAGTTAATACACAAAAATCTTGAAAGAACTACCGGGAAAAATTCCTGTAGATAATCCAGTAGAAAGACAAAAGAACTCCTGGAAGAATTCTGTAGAGAAGCGCCGAAAAAAAATTTGAAAAAATTAACTTTTGAAGGATTTTTTGAACGAATACCTGGAAGAAGTTGAGAACCCTCTGCAAGTATTTTTTTTTTTTTTTTTGGTTTAAAAATTTGGTTTATTTTGGTCAATTCCTTAGTTACAAATTAAAATTCTACGTTTAGATGAAAATTCAAAGCATCTACATCAATTCTAGCGTTACACGAGTTAACAAAGCAGATGTAATTTATGAAAATTCGCAAAATTTGCACTCTTCTCTCGCCCTATTCCTTCCAGAGCAGGTCTCACGAGATCTTCGTAAGAGAGTCGTCTCCATCCATCCAATATCACTGCAAGCTTCTGCTGTAGGACCGTCCAGGCCGGCGCGACACGAGCACAGGTAGAGAATTTGTGTTGGAGTGTTTCTATCGTCTGGTTCCCACAGTGTGTGCAGTACTCGTCCTCCACTCTCTGCATCACGAAGAGCAGCTTGCGATGTTCGGTTTTGCCGTTTACTAGCAGGTACAGCTGGGTGCGTTGCGTAGATGTTAGTCGTTTATCACCTATGTTTCGCCAGACACGTTTCCAGTTTACAGCTGGGCTATTCCGTTCCACTTTTGGCGGCTCCGTTTGCTGAACAAAGTGCTGATGGATTTGATCGGCGGAGGGGTTTTCTTGGATTTGGTTTGGGATCTGGGAATAATTTGAGAGGATAATTTTGATGTCGGGATGATCTATTGGAATTGCTGGGCGAGGATTAACGTGGTGAAGAAAGGAACTATAAAAAGGAGTGGAATCGATCTCTCGAATGAAACGGTTGATGGCGAGGGACTTCCCTTTCAAAGCTGGTAGATGCAGATTTAGACCCCCATACTCTTTGCGACGAGCAAGCTGCATTATCGGGATGCGTGCAACTATACCTCGCCACAGAAAAGCCCCCATCGTCGAAGTAATTTTCGCCGTGTGTACTCCAAGGGGTGGCAGAACAGACGACAGATACCACAATTTTGACGTGCCAAATGTGTTCAGCATGACAACTTTTTGCTGCAACGTCAGCGTACGCAAAGACTGCAGCCACAATTGTTGCGTGAACTTTCCTATCATCGCATTCCAGTTGAGAGTCGTCATCAACCGTACTGAATTTGCGAAGACAACACCCAAGATTTTGACGGTATTGGCTGTTCGTAGCCAGGGGGCATCGATCACGTTGCCCTCGCAAAAGCCAACGTTTGTCGAAACCGTCTTTTGCAGATTTAATTTCGCTCCGGAGGCAGTTCCAAAGCGAGTAAATATTTCCTGCATCGCCTCGATTTGCGCCGTTGACGTCACTATCACGCTGATGTCATCAGCATACGCAACCAAGAGGTCCTCTCCGCACGTCTGCTCAAGCCTGCGCACCAGCGGATGGAGGTATAGCACAAAGAGGTGCATAGACAACGGGTCCCCCTGCCGGACCGAGCGTTGTATTTCCAACGAGCGAGAAAGGTGCCCATTGATTAACAGCCGCGAGGTTGATCGGCTGGCGATTCGGGAAAGCAGAGCAATGAGATCCTGCTTAAACCCGAGCGAACGCATAATCTCGAAGAGAAAAGAATGCCGAACCCGATCGAAGGCATTTTCCAAATCGAAGCTAATGAGCTTACCCGCACGCCGGTGACGACGAAGGCTGGCAATCCGATCTTTGAGAGCAAGAGTGGCTTGGAAGATGTTGCGCTCTGAGTTCGAACATTTCTGTCCGTCGCTCAAAACACCGTGGGCTCTCATCACACCCTCCAGCCTGTTTTTCAGAATGCGGGAGAGCAACTTGTAGTCGCTATTTAGCAGCGAGATGGGCCTAAACGACCGTGGTGTGTTGTCGCCCCCTTTCTTCCTCACCAGAACGATGATGCCTTCCACAAACGCAGGGGGAAGATTGCCGGTGAGTGCTTCGTTGAGAATCAGATTTAGCTCCCGGTGGATGACGTCGAACACGCGAAGATAAAACTCACGTGGTATGCCATCGCAGCCTGGGGATCTCTTCGGTGCGCTTGCTCTGATAGCAGACAAAATTTCTGCCGTGGTGATCTCGTCCATACAGCTTTCATTCAACGGATCGTTCGGCGGGATGACTCGATCGCAGGCAAAATCGTTCTCATTATTTTGTGCACCCTCTTCCGAGTAGAGGCTCGAGAAGAAGTTTAGTAAGCTTGTCTCGATCGCTTGTGGCTCGTCGATGGTTTCGTTCTCCCCTGTCCGTAGCTGCGTGATGATGGTTTTCTTCCGCCGTCTTTCCCCAAGGTGAAAAATTGACATGGGCTCGCCCGCTACATGTGTTTCATTGGAGCGTATGAACATTTGGGAGAAATTTCTCTGTAGCGCCAGCATTTCCCCTTTTAGGCGGTTTATTGTAGGTAACAACTCTGGATGTTGGTAGTAATCATCATACGCCAGCCGTAGTTCAGCATAAAGACGCTGGTGTTGGTGGTGAAACTCGTCGAAAACGGCTCGAGACTTCCACTTGAAGAAACTTTTGATCTTCGGCTTAACGTATGAGATCCACCATTCGATCCATGAGTTGTAGTGTCTGCGCTGGCGGGTCCAATATTGCCACTTATACTGGAACTCCGCAATGTTCTCGATGGTCAGAAGATGAGGCCGCAGTGACCAAAAACCACGCCCGGGCTCATGTCCCAGCTGGGGGAGACAGAGCCGAACGGTCAATGCTTTGTGGTCCGTGAACGAGCAGACGTGAGTGTGTGCAGTACGCAGATTTTCTCGCAAACCACCGCTGACGTACATACGGTCAAGACGCGACCGTGCATTCCGGCAAACGTACGTGTAACCGGCATCTCGGGGACACAGCTTTTCCCATGCATCATGCAATTGCAGCTGCTGCACAGCCGTTTTTAGAGCAGGACTTGTGTTTGGGCTGGAGGAATCGCATGCGCGCAGCACGCAGTTGAAGTCGCCAACGAGAATGACGTGTGCGGTACGGTGACGTAGGTAGTACGCGAGAGTTCCGTTGAAAAACTCCTCACGAGTGGCTCGCTGTGCGGTACCGGAGGGAGCGTAAACGTTGCAAATTGTCGTGTCGTTAACTCTCAGCGCAAGTAGACGGCTATCCAGGCTCTTCTCGACGTGAGAGACCTGTATGTACTCCTTCACTGCAGTGGCTGTACCTCGTCTCGTGTGGTCTACATTAGTGTATACGACGAAGCCAGGCAAGGAGAGCTGGTCGTTTTCCACTTCTTGCAGACACACGATGTCGAGGCTCTGACTGTTGATAAAATTACGAAGCGCATTCAGTTTTGTGGGGCTGGTGATTGTGCCGATGTTGATCGACGCGATATTGTAGGACATGAGAGCCATTTATAAGCGGTAGTCCTCACCCTGATCGTCGTCGTTATCTTCCCGGCGGGGTTTTTTGCCTGGAGGTCGACCTCGCATGCTTCGTTTGCTACTCGTGGATGTAGATGAATCGTCGGTTTCGTTGCCATTGCCGCTCTTGCTCTGCGATCGTGTTGCGACACTCGGCTTTTTGAAACAGTCCACCAGGAGAACGGTGGCTGTGGCGGACTCGTCGTTTTGTGGTGGTCGCAGCGACGACGACGAAGCATGCGCTCGTTGAGTTTGTGAGTGGGGGGACGACGTGAGATCAACTCTTACCGGTTGATTTTCGGAGGTCGAAACAGACGGTTCGGTCTGGCTCGACGGCTTCGCAAGCTCGGGAAACTCGTGCAAGGAAGGTGGTGGCGGAGCGGAGTTTTTTTTCCCGACCGGTTTCTTGCTCGGTGGCTTCTCAGCGGCTGATTTTTGCGGTTGATGGCGTGTTGTTCCACCTTGCTTCGCTACATTTGCGTAGCTTTTCTGAACTAGCAGTTTCTTGTTTTGGACACAAGAAATGCCAGTATGTGCCTGCTCTTTGCAGTGTTTACATGACTGCAACTGGCCTTTGTAAACAACAAAAGCCTGCTGTCCGTCGATGGTGACCCACGAGTCGATGTTACGTCGGATCAGCATACGAGCCGACCATATACCGAGTGGTACGCCGGCGAAGTCGTAGCCTTCTCCCCATGTCAACTCACGAATCGAGATCACATCACCGAACCCGCACAGAAACTCGACGATCCTCTCTTCGGACACGTTTTCGGGCAAGTCGTACACTTTCACTTCCACACTTCCATCTTCCATGGTAATACGAAGCTTGTGCTTCTTCCCATTTATGTCTACCTCATGACGGCCGTCGTGTTCGTCCACAATTTTTTGTGCGATCGCCAGGTTACTGACCTTGACGAACGCACATTGTTCACCCTTGTGACACTGTAGTCTTTCGACGTCTTCTTTCTTCAGCCCAAGCACTGAACGGCAGAAGCCGTGCACCTTTTCGAAAGATGGCTTCACCGGGAAGCACGAGTAGTCTATACGAAAGGTGTTTTCTCGCCTCATCGCGAAACACTTCAGCGCGCGACGCGGCACGGCGAAAAAGAAGGTAGAACCACCGAAACTAAAAGCTTGACTTTCAAAGCGCGTAGTCGAAATACACGTCCGCGCGACTCAGAAGCTGAGCATTAACTGAGTATTCATAAGTAGAAGAATTTTTTTAACAGTTCCTTAAAAAATGTCAAGGAACACATTCTGGAATGATTTTCACAGGAATAGCTGAGAAAGTATTTTGATAAATTTTTGAAGCATTACCGGAAAAAATATCTGAAAGAAAAGAATCTATGAGAAAAGTCCTGAATAAATCATAAGCAATCATTGGAGGAACTTCTGGAGAAACATTTGAGGGAGTTCCAGAAGAATCTCCTGAGAATTTTCTTGAGGAATAACTAAATGAATACGTTGAGTGACACGTGAATAAGGAACTTCCAGAAATTCCAGCAATAAATTCTAAATTTCTTGAATAAATTCTGATTTTGAAATGGAAAACCCTAGAAGAATATCTGAAAAAAATCTTCGAAACTCTACAGGGGATAGACAAAATGATCGGGACAGGCTAAATTTTCACTTTTCAAAAAATGTTCAACTAGCTACAACTTTTTAAAGAGTTCATCAAATATTCTCAAATTTTCACTGTAAGTTCATCAGCTAGTTGTGTATCAGTGGTCCAAATTTGGAGAAAGATCGGGCTATTCTCCACGAAGCTATAAAGATTCTTGATAAAGGTATAAGTATCCGATAGCTGACTTTGAGCTGTTATATATGACGATTTGGTAAATTTGTTAAGTAAATTGGTATATTTTTTTAATATGCATTCCATTACCTTTTCAATTTAATGGCGGCTATGTTGTTACTTTCCTTAAAAACACATTTTTTATGTAAGTCAATGATAGGGAAATTAAACGAAATATGATTTGCATTTTGAATTTTGAAACGATGTTGATGTTTTGGATAATTTGGCGTTTTATTAGAAAAATTATCTAATCGTTATAATTTTCTTCCGTGTTAAGAATTTTAAATTTAGTCAAACGTTTTTCATAGCTCATTATATATTAAGACATAAATGGTCAAAATTCCATTGCATTCGGTTCATTGAATCCGGAGATATAACAGCTCAAAGTTAACTATCGTGTAATTATACCACAGACAAACAGACGTAACACTCTGATAATTTCCATCGTACACCGATTTAACGGTCTATTTTGAAATTTGATTGATGGCCAACTGACCATCCATGGCGCTCATATCGTTTTTGTTCGAGTTTGACGTTTGCCCACTACCTCCACCTAGTTGATGGTTGGCCAAACTCAGTCCTATTAGCATTGGGCGAGCATGTTTCCGTGACTATGATTTGAAACGAAAAATGTTCGAAGTGTTACGTCTGTTTGTCTGTGATTATACCTTTTTCAAGAATCTTCAGAACTTCATGGAGAATAGCCCGAACTTTTCCAAATTTGGACCACTGATACACAACTAGTAGATGAACTTACAATAAAAATTTGAGAATATTTGATGCACTTTTCGATAAGCTACAGCTTGTTGAACATTTGTTGAAAAGAGAAAATTTTGCCAGTCCCGATCATTATGTCTATCCCCTGTATATACATTTTCTCCTGGAATTGCATCTTTTGAATCTTAGAAGAGTTGCTATAAAATTTTCTTGGAGACCTCCAAGAGAAGTCATATGAATCCTTGAAGCAATTGCCTAAAGAATCATTGAAAGAACACTAAGAGGATTGTTTTAGGAAACCCGTAGACTAGTTTGAAGCTGAATCTTTTGAGAAATTTCTTCAAAAACATTTGATGAAGATCCAAGGAATATTTCGGGAGGCATTCCTCAAAGAATTTCAGGAGAAATTTTCGGCGAAATTTTCAAAGAAATACATAGATGGAAATGCATACTAAAGGGATACCTGGAGAAGTTTCTGGAATACTTCTCGCAGAAATCATTCATGGTAAATGTTCCATAATCTTCCTTCTGTAAAAATTCCTAAAAAAAATTGATAAATCCTAGAAGAACTCCTAAAGGAATTTCTGGCGGTGCTCCTGGAGGTCATTGAGGAGGAGTTTTTTAAAACGGAAAGGAATATGTTGTAAAAGAATTCTCGGAAAAATTCTTACTGATCTCATAAAAGGAATTCCTGCAAGGAGCATTCCCCGATAGTTAGAAAAAAAAAGTGAAAAAATAGTTTATAGTATTCATGGAGCGGTTCCCCAGGAAAAACAAATCTTAATTTGGTGCAATATTGAAGCCAATTCGATGGTGGCGTGCCATAAAAATAATAAAAAATATCGAATGGTAAGGTTTTGAAATTATATGACATTCAACATAGCTCCGCGAAGATTATTACTCTCAGTAAATTTTTTTAAATATTCATTCAAATAAATATCCTCAAACATCTTCGAAGCCATTATTATAATCCAACAAACCGTTTTCAAGTTATAATTTTTCGGAGAAGATTATTAGTTTTTTTTCATGTGACCTTTTCAAAAGATAGGTAAGAATTTTGCAAAACCAATAACATGAGAAACATTTTCAGATAGAAGCTCATAGATGAACAAAAGTGGATAACTGACACTGAGGAAGATTACAAGTGGTAGTCGAAATACGCGTATCTGTCAAAGGATAAGCAACATAGGGCGGAATTAAAAGGTACGAAACTGATTACACTCATTCAAAGAGGGTATTCTGCTTAGAGGATTCGAAAAGTCGGTACAAGATAACAATTTACATGCTCATTTCATGTATAAGCTATGTTAGTTTTGGGGAACCGTAAAACTCGCGGTTTGGTCGAGGTTAGGGGGAACAAAAATATTTGAGGAAAGGATAGGGTGATGGGGCTTTTCGTTGACACGTGACAGCTTTGTGTGGCGTATTGCTGCTGGTCAAACGTAGAGTGGACAAACAACCTGTAACGATACATAAAGACGATTTTCGAAGGGACACGAGGTGGACAAGTGGATCAACAAGACTGGGATATCAAATAAAGTCACGAGGTGGACAAGTGGAACAACAAGACGGGGATATCAAACGAAGACTTCAGCTTGCTTCAAGAAGTCGTACACAAGCTTCATATACTCAAGATCAAGTTTACTCAACAGTCAACACATCTCTAATGTCTTCCTTTTCTGGTTTCCCTCGGGCCCTGAGGGATGCACATAAATCGGATCTGGCAATACCGTATTCGGGACATTCCCACACAACATGGTTGATATCTTGATAGCCTGCACCACTATCTGTGAGCCCTATTCGATGGATGGCACAAATTTCCTAAATGGAGGAGCATGTGCCTCTGGAACCGACCTACTGATACCTATTCGATGGAAATGTGAGCCCAGAGAGTAGTGATTGGACATAAGTCGACACATTATCTTGATAAAACCTTGACCCACATCCAACCTCTTGAACCACGCCGTCTTCGATACCTGTGGGAGAATTGAGTGTAACCACCTGCCCAACTCTCCTGCATCCCATTTTTGTTGCCAACTGACCATTGCTGACGAGCAATCGAAAAAAAAAATCATTGAAGACGATATGACGGTCATAAATATCGCCTTCCATAGCGCCCACCTTGGCGAATGAGTCCGCTTTCTCATTGCCCGGGATCGAGCAATGCGAAGGGACCCAAACCAAGGTGATGTTATATGCTTGATTGAATAGAGCACTCAAAAATGATCGTATTTCGCTTAGGAAATACGTGGAGTGCTGGTTAGAAAAATAAAAGAAATTAATTATTACACAGTATTAACATATCACGATACACATAGAACCTTACAAATGTACAAAAAAGAGACAACCAATTGACACAGCACAACACATAATATAAATGTGCCCTGTTATCCAGATGGATAACATCTTCCGATCACAGGATGACGAGGTTTCATGTATTGTTTTGGGTCCATCAGTCATCCTAGAATTGTATTTTAGTTGGCAGTTTGCCTTTTAGTTCACGCATTTGATGCTGTGTTCATAGCTTAATTTTGTCTAGGAAAACGATTCCTAATCGGGCATCCCGTTTCGGGTTACGAAACTTGAGCTCAATAACTTGAAGTCCGTGGCAGGGAAAGGTTTTTATCTATTGTACTTGACCTCTGCCCGAAATGGCCTGAAAGTTGGCAATCAAAGTGGGATTGCATTTCATGTACCTCTATTCTGTCAGAACCCTATAAATGTGTATTGAAACTCGGGGAATATTTACAAGTTAAATAGAACATGTAACACAAGGAACGTACGAATATAAAGTTTATAACACATTTAACAATTATTTTGTCTTATAATTATAACAATAAATATTTATAATCGTTACATGCTTACCGGCCTCATTGAGCGAATAGCCTCAGTGTAGAACCCAGTCAAATGGAACGGCATTTTATGCATATTTAGTCTTCATGAACGCAAAACGCCTGCTTAGTACACTTGATATGACATCACACCATAAATTATGTTCGACGCTTGTATGCACGAAAAACCCTTGCGGTGATACCTAAACAGACCACATGCTATCAGTCACATGTCAAAATCTGGACGTAATATATTGTAATGTATTCACCCGCCGAAGGCTATGTAGGGCGCAACGTCACATCCACTCGCTATCAATAACCGAAACATGGCAATTTGGATCAGTCCTCCTGGGTGCGGACTGCGGATCCAGCGTTGGAAAATGTCACCGGCAATTTTGTTTTGCGTAAATTCAATACAGGGGGTTGTGATCGTTTCACAGCTTTTCCGTCAACTCGTGTTCGACATGACTTCGACCGATGTCACAACTTTAATGGCCTGGGTTAATTGCTTTCTGGGGCGCATTTTACATTTGTTCGAACTTCACGCGATACGATCTGCGGTGACCCCGTTTCACTCGAAGGTTGGTTGATAAGGGAGGAACTGTGTGGCGATCGATCAGTCGGATCGATCGGTGGATCGATAAAGGGCAGTCCTATGTTGTTATCGGTCCGCGTCCTTGTTGACCCCATTTCTGTCCAAGTGGGGCGACATTTAGTTGATCGCGATCGTCACGGTTGACCCATGCGGGTCCATCAATCAGCGCAAAATTGCGAAAAGGGGGTTAAAGTTGATCGATGCGTGGCGTCGTCAACTACTTCGGTTCGAATATTGGCGAAGCAATGCGATGAGTTCATTAACGGCATCGACGGAATCGTGCAAGATCAATCATCTTCGCGTGTGTGCCGCAAATCGATCTTCGTCGCAGCACGAAACCGGAGGAAGATTTTCATCAACACGGGCCGTTGTGAATTCAAACGATCGACACGAACCATTTGTATGTGCTGCCAATATGTTTTAATTTGCATTGGAGCTCAGGTGATAGGCGTGTGACGTCGTTCGACACGTCTAGCTAGGGTACTCCGGAAGAAGGGCGCATCAATATTCAATGGGCGCACACTTCGAGCCAACAGCGACGACCGACGTCGATGTCGACGTCTCGGGAGTCAAAACAGTGAGAGTGATGGGTTCAGACACGCCAAAGAAAATCCGGCTCAATGAACTTCATAACTTCATCGTGGATTGAGTGGAAGCAGCAGGTGATCGCCATTCGTGATCTTCCGCTCGCTAGATTCAGCAGGTGAGAAAAAAGGTGTCTAAATATGCTGTTTTACGGACACGCAACCTGAACGCGGAGTATGATTTACGATTCCATTTGATTCAGATGTGACTGCTGACACCCGCGGTCCGGTATCATTTGTTTAGTTGCGATGATCATTCCAAGAAGTGTGGGAGTCTGCCTCCCCGAGCCAGTCAAGCAAGACACGTACAGGGAATTAAATAATTGCCGCAGCTTATCCTGAGGCTGCATGGTGTTTTTCTTATATGGCATAATGATACACAATGGAAGTTCAGACAATGAACAAACATCGATTTAAATAGAATGCAAGGTCAATCTGAACGCTAGACGGAGGAGTTACAACTTTCAAGCTGAACACGCGGATGAATAAAGCGTTCAGGGTAAATGAGCAGAGAAGGGTTGTCTTGGAATGCGTCGAATCCAGCAGTGATGCATAATAGCAATGATTTGGAGGAAGAGAAACTTGAGGCAAATTAAAAAAAATGGCAGGCCTTTGAATAAATATGCAAAATGAGATAGATTTTCCGGCTTTCAGTCAAAGAAGAGCAATGAGTTTTTTCTTATCTCATCGACAACGTTTCGATCCAGATGTTGGGATCTTCTTCAGGGCTCGAAATCAATCAATTTGTCTGACTCTGTGTTTATCTCACGCTTGATTGTCACTTCTTTGGTTTTCCACTGCACAAGTCTCATTTACTGCCAGCACCCTTGAAGGTATTGGGTGGGTGGTACAAAATGGGTGGTCTACACCAGGAGCCATGACACTTGCAAACACTGCTAATGCTAACGGGCTCATACGAATTGATTAATTTCGAGCCCTGAAGAAGTTCCCAACATCTGGATCGAAACGTTGACGATGAGATAATAAAATTCAACGCTTTTCTTTGACTGTAAAAGCCGAAATGTCTCGAGAATGAAGTCATGTTCCCTGACGAATCTCTCCAAAATTAAGGACAGACTTGTTAGAATCCCAAAATGGCCGTCGCAATGGCCGACTTTGGCACCTACTCACGATTTCGAGGGCACAAATCTCTCCGTAAACAAAACTAGTGCAACTGAGCTTCTCATTTTAAGCTTATTATAAGTGAGCAAGAACAGAATAATAAAATGCACTGTTGTTTGAATCTTGCTTCTTGAGATTTGTGCGTCTGAAGTTCTGATGCACTGTTGAAGCGGGATTTCAAAACGTTTGTCCTTAAGTATACTTTCAGAAAACTGATATCCTGTGCCATGTTGCCTATTCCAACACCTTACTTCAGAGTTCGATAATTCATCACCTGACACTAAATTTTCCGTCTGTTTTGATAGAAAACTTGTTCGTTATTCAAGCTATTCGAATTTTCGATTTGTTTTGAATGAGCCACAATTTTTCAAACTCACATAACTGATCTGTCAGCACCAATGATCATACCACTAATCAAATCACATTTGACAGAACATATTTCGAAAAAAGAATATAAGAAGAAATCTTCCATAGCCCTTGGACTCCAGTAGCGCTGTAAGTGTACGAGACCACGAGACTAATCCAACGATCGAATTCAATTGTGTACGAAATACGACTTCAAGGCCTGCTTCGACAAGTGTCACATAACTCATAATCGCCCATCGGTATCTTTGATCTCCGATTCTCCGATCTTCACCGTGCCGTGGAATCTCAAGTGACGCCCCGATTTCCAATCACGCTGGTTGTCCTAAGGGCACCAACAAAGGGGGGTCCGGTCGAACATTTTGTAACCCAGTTCGAGTTCGCCTTTATCAATTTGAATAAGAAATGCATAATGCTAGGGCAGGCCAGGCTGCATAGATCGATCGAACAACGAACGGCCAATAACCGCACGGTCATTCATTGTTAAGTTGAGAGCCCACTACACACATGTGGGGAAGGCGCGCGCGCAAAGTAGCTGTCAAATTATGGACTCCACTGAACCGAATCGTCGCGTCGCAGTCGAAGTCGTCGTCTTCGCCCTCGCCTCCATCGCCCTTCATAAACGTATAGCGGTTTTGAAGGCGTCCGATCGAAATCGTCCGACGATGATTAATGGTTTCGGACGATTGAAGGAACAATTTTCGTCCAATCGGAATGAGCTACCAATATGGGCATTGGGCAATCGCGGCGAGCTACATACAGACCTCTATGCAGTAGTGCGGCATTGATCGCGAACTAATGAAAGGTGCGCAACAAAGTTGGCTGTGGAATTGATCTACATATGATTAAGGGTGTATGCACTTAAATGGACCATAATGCGATGCAAGAACGACCGAACCGCACCGCGAACAAGATTGAGCAATTCTGATGCTGACTTTATTCGTTCCCACAAGCAAGCAAGCAAGCACTGCGATCACTTCTAGCGATCACCGACGTGTGTTGTCTTCGTCATTGTGCTAACCTTCCGCGATCTGTCACGGCCGCCTTTGACGAATCTTCCCATGACATTCCTGTTATCGTTGCCGTTGTCACCGAAGGCAGTTCTCTGGGCTTAGTTAGTTAGCACTTGTGCAGAACCACGCAATGCACAGTGGGAAAAAGTGGTGAAACTCCGAGAAAACTCGTACCTGCTTATGTGACGCTCACAAAAGACATGTTAGCCGCAGCCTAGTGCACTTGAGTAATTCTAAATTGCTGTCCACTATGCAAATCGCATTATTTCTCATATTGTGTATCTTGAGAGATCTCTGGGAAAAGTCTAAAAAATAACTAGAAACATTACCACCCCAAACCACCTTTTACCCTTCTTACACCCATAAGAAGGGTATAAATATCGCTCGAAAAACCGACTTTCGATCCGAGGCCCGGAGGGCCGAGTCTCATATACCAATGAACTCAGCTCGACGAACTGAGCAAATGTCTGTATGTGTGTGTGTGTGTATGTGTGTATGTGTGTATGTGTGTGTGTGTGTGTATGTGCGTTACAAAAAAAAGTCACGCACGTTTCTCAGCCGTCTGTCAACCGATTTGAGTTCTCTTGGAAGCAAATGAAAGCTACTACATCCTAGTAGAACGCTATTGAATTTTTTTTCGATTGGACGTTTGGTTACCGAGATATCTCTCGAAGAGTACTTATGAGTCATACTTCTAAACTTTTTAAGATTTTTGACCAAGTGTATCATAATAAATATTTCGACCGTTTGTCAATCGATTTGGGTTCTCTTGGCACCAAATGAAAGCTACAGCATCCTAGTAGATCGCCCAGAAATTTTATTTCGATTGGACATTTGGTTACAGAGATATCTTTCGAAGAGTACTTCGAATTTATACAACTAAACCTTTTGAGATTTTTGACCAAAAGTATCATAATAAATATCTTAGCCGTCTGTCAACCGATTTCGGTTATCCTGGCACCAAATAAAAGCTACAACATTCTAGTAGAACCCTATACATTTTCATTAGGATTGGACATTTGGTTACCGAGATATCTTTCAAAGAGTACTTGGGAGTAATACAGGTTAACTTTTTGAGATTTTTGACCAAGGGTACCATAATAAATATCTCAGCCGTCTGTCAACCGATTTGGGTTCTCTAAGCACCAAATGAAAGCTACAATATGCTTGTATAAGGCCCTGAAATTTTATTTCGATTCGACATTTGATTACTGAGATATCTTACGTAGAGTATTTCAATAAATTATTTTTTTTATTATATTCACTTGTTATCTTGCATTTGTTTTTGACCAGTCTATGGGAAATTATTTTTCAATAAATAATGCTGATCTCATACAAAGTGTATTCTAGCAGGTTATTGTTTTCAACAAAATTATAATTAACAAATTACAAATACACAGGAATTTTATGAAAACTAACAATATGTTAAATGAAAGCTTTAAATTTATATATTGTGGGAAAAATGCAAGAACTGTACAGCCAAAATAACTAGTTAATGCCAAAACTGATTAACTTAGTAGATATATCATTTTTGTCCTTTTAACACCATAACCATGAATACCAAGTACTTCGGAGTTAATTTATTCGACTGATTAAGAGATATTAGACAAAGTGCATCTTGCTGATTTTTTTATCCATTTGTTAATCGATTCAAGATTATTTGGCAGTTAACAAAAGATACAATATTCCAGAATATGAAAGCTATTTTTTTAACATTCCATATAAGATTCTTGGAGGTATCTGGCATTACTGGTAAGTCCATGGTCTATGCTATTTTGGGAACCATTTCACTAGATGTCAAATCCACAATATTTTCTAGAACTTTTGGCCAATCGCACAAAATAAATTTGCTTAATACGCATAATACAACAATATTTTTAATAAGTGTAAGAAGGGTTCTGTTCACCATAGGTGGATTAAATCGGGTTTTTTTTATTCTGTTCAATCATGCACGGTGTCGACTACCTGAAAAAAAAAACCTTGAAAGTCAGGAAATTTATTTCTGGAACGGCAAAATCAGGAAAAGCCAGGGAATTCTTTTGATAGTCAGGGAAATTTTCGCGGCAATCATAAAACGTTGTAGGTATTGGCTCTTTACAAGGAATTTGCAAAACTAGCTTCAACAGTTTTGTGGTATTTAGTTGGCATAAAAATGTTTAAAATTTTATCATGAAGCCTTATGTCATAATTACAGGCCCATTTAGTGCAAATAAGCAAGTTACTCCACAGCGCACTCAATGTTTGGTAAATTTCCGGCCCATTCTTTAATGATATCGTTATGAGCCAGGTTTTTAAATGCCTTACTTATGTTGATGTGTTTCTAATGAATTTATCGGCGTATTTAGTCTTGATTTGTCTAGAAATTTGATGTACAACAGAACACTTATGGTTTTGGATTAATGTGAAGCCTATAAGGGACATTTTACTAATACTTGCAAGATTCGTGAAAGGATTTTTGTTAAATTTCCAAAAACTATTTAGCAAATAGGGTATGTGTGCCATCAGTAATCTCACGCTCTCATATTCATTCTATTCGAAAACAAGCGATTACGACAACGATTGATTCCGTTCTTTTTGTTTTCATGGGTGCTCACTTCTAACAAAAAATACAAAAATAAGAAACAAAACAAACAGTAGCGCTTCAATCCTATGTTTTTCGTTGGATGAAAATGGGAGCCCCATGCTTAACAAGGGAACCAATACCCTATTACTTGCCAACCCCTTAGCAGACTTCTCGCATGTCTTTCACATATTTTCGATTGGTGTATCTAAACACCATCTTTAGTGATCTGGTACAGTCCATTCCGTAACATTCTTTGGTGACATTCTACTCCTATCGTGAAGGTGAAACAGCATTCTTAACTTTATAAAAAATTAATATTTGGGTCAGCTTTTCCTATCATGACAAAAATCTGTAGTGATTACTTATGAATACATATGTTATCATCAATGATGCATACCAGATAGTATCATATACCGGATTAAAGCGAAACTAGATACATTTTTTGTTTTCTTTTTTTTATTATTTTATCATTAATTTCTCAATATTTTTAAAACTGGTTTTCGGACACATTTAGAGAAATGATCAAGGTATCTCCTGTTTTGGAAAACGAATAACAAAAAAAATGTGTACGAAAACCTATTTTGAAAATATTGCGCCATTATTTAATAAAAAAAAACAACCAAATAAATGATGAAATGCATCCAGTTTCGCCTTCATGATGAAAAATATGGGTGAAACTCTGAAAAACTGAACTAAATCTTGTCAAAAATATGCAAATCTTCTGCAAGGAATCCTTCAAAGATCTAAAAAAGTGTATTCCCAAAGCACGTAAATTTTCGGCAATTTCAAGTTGGTAACGTGTGTAACCAAAAGAGAACTATCGGTTTCCTAAAACTTCTGCAAGTGGAATTAATGCTGCAGTTCCTAGGCTTTTCGAGTTATTTTGGAAGAATTTCCTTTTTTTTATTTCACAGATTTTTATTCAAAGCTAGATTTTAAATATCTGGTAGCGTTTTGCAACAAAATTCGTACGAATTTTCAATAGCTGTGATGAAGCTTTTAAAATCATTGCAGAAAAATAATTTCCAAGAAAAAACGTGGTGAAATTTCGAGAATAATCCTAATGTAAATGAGCTTGTCGACATTGTCGTAAACCTCTTAGAGATATTTTTCCAGAAGAGGTTACAGGATTCACGGATTCAATACAGAAATTCAATCAGAGGTTTACATGACATTTACATACCAATACCTTCTGAATGGATATTTCTTTCGAAATTGAAGAGGTTTCTGCAGACAAAATAATTCCAAGAATATTTCTTAAAAAAAACTAGTACACTTAACTTGCCTTTTTTCTATTTTTCATTCCTATAAAAACCTTGTAAATTCTGAGAATTTTTATGGCAATCTGATGGGCAGACACTCTTAAAGAAAAAAAATATCAATGGATGCATTTGGAATGAAATAATGGCTGTCTTCAGACATTACTCCTTATTTTAAAATGTTATCCAAAGCTTTCCAGAGATTACTCCAGAAATTAATCAAAGAATCCTTTTTTAAACCTTTCTTGGGTTCCTTCCGCGATTGCTTCATGGGTTTCTTTAGAAAACTTTCATTTAAAATCCTTTCAGAAAGCCTTGTACGGATTCCTTTTGAAAGACGGATTAAAACTTGTGCCATGGATTTCTGCGAAATTTACTCTAGAATTTTCTTTAGTTCCTCCTCTAGAATAGCTTCCATGGGTTTCATCAGAAATTTCTCCTCCATTTTTTTTCCAAAATTCCGTACAAGAATTCTTTTACAAAGTCAGCCTCGATTTTTTTTCGGAAATGATTTCAGCGAATCCTTCAGAAAATCAAAAGTTTAGAATTTCTTCAGAAATTTCACGGATTTCTTAAGAAAATCTTCCGCAGACTCCTCTAGAGATTCTCCCAAAGTTTTCTCAAGGAATTCTTCCAGGGATTCCTTAAAAATAAATTCCTGGAGATTTCTTCAAAAAATCTTTATAAGGGTATCATACATTTGTCCTAGGATTTCAATGGATTGTTTTCAAAATTGCTCCATGGGTTTTTAGAAGGTTTCCTTCCGAAGCTCTCTTGAGAATTTCACCTGAAATTTATCCAGGAATTCTGTTTTGCAGATTTCCATGAGTTCCTCCTGAAGCTCCGCCAGTGATAACTTCAGAAATAATTTAAGGGATTAATTTAGGAGAACCTTCGAAGATTTCTCCAAGGTTTACTTCATAAATTTCTGCAGAAATTAACAAATCATTTCAAAGATTCTTTCATAAACCCTTCCAGTGGATTCTTCAAAAAATCTTCCAGAGATTCATTCAGAAATTCGTACAGGTTTTTCTTCTTGACGTCCATCAGAAATTTGCTCAGGAATTTGTCTAAGAATTCCATTGAAAATTCCCACCAGAATGTATCCAGAGACTTCTACAGGGATTGTAGAAGTTCCTCCAGGATTTCTTCAAGATATGCATGCATTTCCCTAGAAATTTCTCCAGTACTTTTTTAAGGTTTTCTCTGCGGATTGATTCTGATTTGTTCCTAGGAATTTCTACAGCAATTCCTTTTGAAATATCTGATGAGTTTTTTCAAGGCATCTTTACAGAAGCATATAAAAATCTTTTTTTAGTAATCCTACAGGAATTCCTTCAGAAATATATCCACAAATTGCTTCAGAAAAAATTTCAGAAATGCCACCAGCGATTGTTTTAAAAAAATCAAAATTCAAAATTCCTCTGAATTTTTTTACGGATTTCTTTAGAAAACCTTCCATATTAAAATAAAATGAACTTTATTAAGAGATTTCTTCAGGAATTTTCAAAAAGATTACTTAAAAAACTTTTCAAGGAATTCCACCCAAGTCTCTTCCGAGGATTTTCTCCAGGTATTTTCCAATGAAATTTTTCAAAACTTCCTGCTGGGATTTCTCCAAGAATTTCTCATGGTTTTTTGGTTTTCAGATATTCCTCTAGAGATTCATCCGAAAGCACTTCTTGAGATTTTTACCAAAATTTTTCTGGAGACTTTTTCGAAAAAAAAAATCTTTCAGGATGCGTTCAGAAATTCTCGCTCGGGTTTTTTCTGATTACTGTCAGAAATTCTTTCAAACACTTCTTCAGAGTTTAAGGAATTTCTTTAGGAATTTCAGTGCGGGATTTTTTTAACAGTTTACTCATGAAGTTTTACAGAAATTCATCGAAAAAATCTGTAAAGCAGTCATTCTGGGATTACTGAAGAAAATCATCCAAGACTTTTTTTAGCAATTACTCATGTGGCTCCGTCAAAAATATCTCTGGAAATGCTGCTTGGGTATGCAATGTTGCCTTCAGCTCATTTCGTTGTAGTAACATGATAAAAATATTAAAAACAAACTCTGAACAAAGCCACTGAATCAAATTTCGATCGTCGCACAACAACAATCACAATGTCGCAACCTGCGTTTGTCGCGATAATCCACCCAGGTTTGTCACAACTTGAACAGAATAGGATAAAGATCGTACACCACGAGCTTAGAGATTTTTCAGCCTTGCATTGTGATTCTCGAGGGGTAACTTTGAGTCGGTAAACAATGCAATGCTTTCGAAGATCTACCATCAAAATGCTCCGATTTTTCGTTAGTAATAACTGATTATTGACAAGTTGAATGGTACGCAACAAAATTAGCTTCTGATTTGTCACTAATAAAAATTTTGAAGATCGTGTCATTATCTGTTATCAGTTGGGATGAAGAGTAATCGCCACGTTTTCTTTGATGCTTCTTTTGTGCCTCTTTTGTCCGACAACTCGCTTCTCTGAACAAGGCTCTAAACAGTTCTAAACATATTCTAAAAAAATAATAAATCCCCGATTAGACTATAGTACGTTTGGAGAATTTTTAAATCTTTTTTTTTTTTGAAAATATCGTGCTAACTTCCTACAAGATCTAATAAATAGTTCTGAAGATATTATTTAAGAAACTCGTTTCCAGAGATTTCTAAAGAAACTAACTCGTTATCAGTTCTTGGAAGATAAGTTGGTAACAGTTTCTGAAAATCTTCTTACATGCTCATTATAATTGGGTTTTTAGAGTATTTATTTTGGTACCTAAAATTAATTTCAAAGAGAATTTTCGAAATCGCCTTTTGACAGCTGGGTAGTTGCTTGACAGCTTCGCCCAGTACAAAATGCGACGAGGGGTGATTCGACAAATCGCTCCCATATAAACATCAAACTGATTTTTAAATAGGTTCCCGGGCACCAATATTCATGAAAATTTAGATTTTGCCGCAATTTGCAACACTGTTAAAGAAGCCAATAATAATGGACATCCTCAAAAAGTTCCTTGATGAATTCGCATAGGTTTATCTGAGAAAATTCTCATGAAGAATTTTTTTAGAAGCTTCAGCCGAAATTCTATACTCAATATTAATTCGGTATATAATAGACTATATAGTATAGACTTAATGAGCTGAAAAAATCTATGGACAAATTAACTGATTATTCAAAGGAAGTTCTCAATTTTGTGTATCCCACAATAATGATCGAAATCAAAAATTTTGCTCCGATTCGTCCTGAATGTTTTCCCACTGTGCAACGCTGCACACACATATCACCATCACGGATTGCTTTGATCTAGATGGCCAACAAGCGCAGAAAGAACATCTTTGTTTTCGCAGCCAACCTGCGTCGTTCGCAGCCCTGCGCCAGCTGAATAAATCATTTTGTTCCAGCGCGCGATGACGTTACAGCCGCACCGCCGCGTCGTCGAATGGTGCAAAATTCCACGCCGCCTTGCACTTGCGCGCGCACTCGGAGCCATGTCTGTCGAAGGTCCGCCACGCCACGCCGCTAACAAACAAAAAATCGATCCTGCAAGAATTCGCCGGCAATTAGGTAGGTATGAATCAACCAGCATCAGCAGAGAGATGAGATGGGAACATTCCAGCGACGTTATTACGCTGCCGTTGATGTCTCAATTCTAAAAACAATTCCATTCAATCAAAGTGGGCTGTTTGAGACGCGCACCAGAATGAGGAAGCTTCACCGAGCCTGGCCTGCCTGGATGATGATCGGGGGAGTTGAACAACCGAAAAGGACATTGCTCGGTGTTCCTTTGACCCGACAGCGACGACGACGTCGAATAAATCCCCAAGTTTTTGCGCGTTTCGTTGATAGTTTCTCCCGCGCGTCCAGCCAGCCAGACTGACAGATGACGACAGACAACCCATTCAGGGTGATTATCGCCGCCCTGAAGAAACGGTTATAGTAATTGACCGCTGTGCGTTGGTTTGCCCATTCGGAAATGGACGACACGGACGATGACAACGCAGCGGGTGACAGTTGTCCTTCAATTAGCTGTACCCATCGAAGTTGGCGATGAGCCGAACGCATGGTTCGATCACGATGGGTTGAATTACAACGTATGGGGCTATTGGCAATGGTCTTCAGCAGTTTCGAATGGGCTTAACTTGTGTTTACTGTCAACTTATTGATCATTATCTATGAATTTATCGGGTCTCGGTCGGGATCAGAGCTGTGAGCTGTTGAGCTGTGAATTGAAACAGCACACCTTGCGGGGGAGTTCCGTTGTGGCGAGTCATGTGGCTCTTTATGGGCTACTTCCGTTTTGTGCTTTGGGGTCGACAACCGAACGGGATGAGTGGTTGTAGTGTGCGGTTTCGTAGAATAAGTTTTCTTAGGTATCAAGGTTTTTGATCAGACTCCAAGATTTGTCTCAGACATTGATTAAGATCCGACCAATGGCAAACTAACGGTTATCTTTTATACATTGTAAGCTAGGGTGTTGGACAATTTGGACAGGGGGACCTATTTTGGACGCTCCATTTTATAACTCAGTCAATTTTACACCAAATGACTTGAGTTTTTGCACATGGCTAGATACTCAACTTGTCCCACAAGTCAAGTCAATTGCAGGGTGGCCACCGAACCGGGAAAAACGGGAAAACCGGGAAAAAGACGGGAATTCGGAACGACCGGGAAAAAAGCGGGAAAAAGTCGGGAATTTGGAATGATTACCGGGAAAATTGTTGTTAAGAGTAACTTGATGTGCATATTTGAATGTTTACACCTCATCGAAAATCTGCAAAATCAAAGCCAAACCAAAATACTCCTGGGATACTTCTACGAAATCCCAAGCAATACGCCTGTGCAATCACTTGGAATTTCCTTAAAACAGAACTTGGGAATTTTCAAGAAGTTCTTTCTAGAATGCCTGTAGGTGTTTGTACCGCTTGATTATCTCTTGGATTTCAATGAGATTTTTTCGAGGAAAGAGTTTCTTACATCTGAGATTTTTTCAAATTTTATTTTGGGATTAAACCGTGTCCACTCTTAAATTTATTCTAGTTTTTTTTAATAGATAAGAAAATCATAACCACTAAACTGGATTTTAATCAAGACAACCTATTGAAATTTATTCAAGAGTTCCTTTTAAGATTCATCAAGATTTCCCTTCCGCAATTGTAACAGGAGTTGCTCCAATCTTCAAAATTTTCCACGGGAATTCTTCCGAGATTATTTTTTTGAAATCCCTCCAGATTTTTTTCCTTTTCTTCCTGGAGCTTCCTCTGGGGTTTCCATAGCATTTTCTGCTGGAATTCCTCCGAAAGCTTTTTTTTAGAAATCAATCGGGAGTTCTTCTGGGCTTCTTTACAGAGTTTCTTATGGTATTTCTCCAGGATATCATTCTGTTACTCATCCATCTCAACGAATTCTTTGCACGATTTCTGCAGGAGTGCCTTCTGAAACTTTGATTTTGAAAACTTCCAAGAGGTTTTGCTGAATTTTATCTTTCTTTTATATTTGCTTTTGGAATTTCTCCAGTGTTTCTTACTGCGTTTCCTTCAAGAGTTCTTCTTGGGCACCCTCCAGGAGTTTGTTCAAAGAAACTTCCAGGAGTTGCTTATGAAAGTTGCTTTTGGTGTTGCTCCAGGAGTTGCTTTTGGGCATCCTTCAGAAGCTCCCTCTGCAAATCACCCAGGAGTTCCTTCTGGATGATCTCCCAAAATTTCTTACAAAAACTTTACGATAGCCATTTCTGGAAATACTCCAGAATCCTGAAAATCAAACTACTGCGGGAGTTTTGTAATCGAGAACTTGGGAAACCTTGTAGACATGTGGGAGATTCTTTTGGGAATCCTTCAGGAGTTCCAGGAGAAATCCCTAGATCGAATTCATGATCCCAGACCAAAAGTTCTATTCCCTAATTGCCAACAGACTGACTAAAATCCTAAATTCCCTAAAGGAACCTCTTCCAGAATAAACCCTCGAGCGATCGCGCTGTTGTGTTTTGTACAACACGTTGAAAAAATCTCTCTTTTTGTGTTCAGTATTAGCGTGGTGTTGGCTGTGGTGGTCAACCGCGCTTGTTATGGACGGTTAAGTAATCTAGAGGAATCCACAAAAGATATACAAGGTGGAATCGCTAACAGAAGTTACTGAAGAAATTCAAGATAGTATTTTTGGAGTAATCGAAAAATTAAATCTCGGACAAAACTTTGTAAGAATCTCCAGATGTAAGTTTTTGGGGGAATACTCAGTTGGACATCCTGGAGGAATCCCCGGAAACAACACCAATGGAGTTGCGTTCGCTAATGAATAAAATTAAAAAAAAAAATGGTTCGATTATCCTCTATGTGCCGGATAATCGAGTGCGACCTTTGCTGATTTTATATGCACATCTTACCTATTATAGATCTGTCATAGTTACCACATCTACACTTGTTTTACAAGAAAATAAGTAAAATAATGAGTGAGGGAAAGCTTGAATTATGCACTATTTGGAGCTAAATGAAAATATGTTGTAAGTAATTGTGTAGCATACGCCTTTTATGTCATCATTGGTAGTTACTTCCATTTTTTCCGTAGATGCATTACGTCAAGAATAATATTAAACTATAAATATCTAGTACATCGTATTCACAGGATTGCAAGTGCATTTTTACATGGTACTTATCATCCATATGATACGAAAATTGGGCGTTACCTAAAAAATGTGCATTTTAAAAACCGGGAAAATTTCAGAAATCGTACCGGGAAAACCGGAAAAAAAACGGGAATTTCAAAACTGATATTTAGTGGCCACCCTGCAATTGGTTTAACATTGACTGAGTTATAACAGCAAGTGCCCAAAATAGGCCCACCTGCCCAAATGGACCCATACTCTATGTTTTATTCATAGTTTGTGAGTATTATATCGCTAAGATGTTGAAACCATTTATTAGTAAACCATTGCCACACTGTAAAAACTCGAGGGTCCTCAACCAAGACGTATCACACGGAACTAAACCCACAATTGCGCCACTGACTGGATGGAAGACAATATTTATTACAAATTCAGGTACATACTTCAACGCAGGCATTGCTTGGTTCGACCCGTTTTGCAGCTTCCCTTAGGTGTGATTCTGCCGGCATCGCCACGCTGACTTTGATGTGCGTATAATTACGTATGGAAATTTATTGAAATAATTAAACTACAATTAAGCGTTGTGGGGTGCTGATTAAACTCTGTGGTGGGCTCAAATTTGACGATTCTCGAACTTGTTAATCTTCTTGGTCCCTCGACTTCTAGGCTAGGGAGAGATAAAACTTTAACGATTTCTTTCGTAATTTTAATGTGTGTAGTCGATAGGGAATCGAGTTTTGCATAGCTTCGCCTCTCAGTTGCAATCGCTGTCAGCTGTTTTAATAATTCGATTTAGGAATTTTGTAATAAAGAGACATTTTACGACCTTGACGGTAGCCGGTGACACGCCGTGTCGTTGTCATCTTCGTTGTTAGGCTGGGCGGTGATAAAATCGATGAAGAATTACACAAATCAAATTAAGTGCCGGCGCGTGATTAGGTGGCGGCGGCAGCTGCGATGACTGGACGGCGATGACGCCCCGCGCGCCGGACGACTTGAAGGTCGAGGCAAAATTTAAATGAACAGGAATGCAGTTTTCGTCTTGTGTGAATCGTTAATCTCCTCCGATAAAGTATCAGGTATCAGAAGGCCGGCTCCAGAGGCACGTTATCCTCCATTTGGGACATTTGTGCCATCGCCAAAATAACAGCCTATTTCATCATCTACCTGAGGGAAAAGGAAGGAAAAAGGATTTGGATGAGGATAGGGACAGGTAGGGAAATAGGAAAAATACCCTGGAAGGGGGTACTAACGCACAAGCGTACCACAATGGGTTCAAACAGCGCCCTGAAAAGGACACTGTAATAACGCATAAAGCGAAAGAGAGCCTATAGCTCTTTACCACAGCGGGTTAAGAACAACAGAATATCCTGAAGATTCAGGTTTCTGAAGTCAGTTTCACTTAATAAGTGTTTACCGAATACTCGGAAACGCAGTTGCGCGAAAACTGGACAGTTACATATCAAATGATACGAAGTTCCATAATCGGATTCACAGCTATCACAGGCAAATGAATCAGCTTGCTGAATATTCGCCATGTGATAGCTGAGTCGGCAGTGGCCAGTCAATGCTTTGACCAGCATGCTGCAATTCTGCTTAGACAGATTAGTTAGATACTTCGCCACCCGTAGAGATGGCTCAGCACTATACAATTTGGTTTGACGACATGACTCCAAACTATTCCAATATTGTCTGTGTTGAGTGACAGCCCAGGTGTGAATCTGAAGCTTAATCCAACACTTCGATATCGGAATAGCTGGCTCAGGGCCAATGAAGTCATGTGATGCTCCAGAGCGAGCTAACTCATCAGCCAATTCATTTCCAGCGATGGAAGAATGACCAGGTACCCATAGAAGGTGAACAGCGTTTGCTGAATTCAGCTCCTCGATTTGAGTTCGACAAGCGATAACTATCTTCGACCTGGAGTTGGCCGAAGCAAGTGCTTTAATAGCAGCCTGGCTATCTGAACAGAAGTATATTACTTTGCCCATTACGTGCTGCTGAAGTGCTGATTGCACTCCGCACATAAGAGCAAAGATTTCGGCCTGAAAAACGGTACAGTGTCTACCAAGTGAATAAGACTGATACAGCCTTAGCTCACGAGAATAAACACCAGCACCTGCTCGACCTTCGAGAAGGGAGCCATCAGTGTAACATACGATGCCGTCTGAAATACTTCTTTCCAGATAACCAGATGTCCACTCTTCCCGGGAAGGGAATTTCGTGGAAAATGTCCTATATGGAAAATTACAAGCAATTGTAAGATCACTTGGAGCAAGGACAATTTTGTCCCAATTCACCAAAAGTGGAAACAACGAGGTGTGTGTTGAACTGCGGTTCACAGGAGTTTCCTCTAGTAGACCGAGTACCCGTAACCGGTAAGTGCAAGAAAGGGCTTCTTGTTTGAGATGAATGTGTAGTGGGGCAACGTCAAAGAGAACTTCTAGCGCTGCCGTAGGAGTTGAAGAGAACGCTCCAGACATCGCCATTAAGCACATCCTTTGGAGATGGCCTAATTTTGATTGGACCGTTCTCACTTCACCCTTTTGCCACCACACAAGACATCCATAAGCCAATATTGGCCGAACCACAGTTGTGTAAATCCATTTGATATACTTGGGTTTTAGACCCCAAGTTGTACCAAAAGTACGCCGGCATTGCCCGAAGGCCATACAAGCTTTCTTGATTCTGAACTCAATGTGAGGTGTCCAGGAAAGCTTGGAATCAAGAATGACTCCAACGTACTTTACCTGTTCAGTCACATCGATTTCAGAATCAAAGAGACGCAAAGGTCGAACGCCATTACGGTTTCGCCTTTCCGTGAAAAGAACAATAGATGTTTTACTCGGATTAACCGAAAGGCCATATTGGCGACACCAACCCTCAACTACCTGAAGGGCGTTTTGCATCAGGTCGAAAAGGGTGCTGATGCACATACCAACTAACAATGTTAGGTAGTCGTCGGCAAAACCATAAGTAGGAAAACCGCTATTATTGAGTTGCCTCAATAGCGTATCTGCTACGAGATTCCACAAAAGCGGTGATAAGACTCCCCCTTGGGGGCATCCACAAACACTCAATTTCCTAATCCCTGCTAGACGCAATGTCGAGAAGAGATATCGGTTTTTGAGCATTTGGTGAATCCAATTGGAAATCATTGGAGATATACCATGACTCCGTGCGGCTTCCAATATGGCATCGAAAGGCACGTTGTCAAAGGCACCCTCGATATCTAAGAAAACACCCAAACAAGATTGCTTTTGAGCGAATGCTTTCTCGATATCGTAAACAACCTTGTGTAAAAGAGTCACAGTGGACTTACCAGATTGGTAGGCATGTTGGTTCACATGAAGAGGCACGTTGGCCAGATGAACATCACGGATATGATGATCCACAATGCGTTCTAAGCATTTCAGAAGAAAAGAGGTCAAACTGATAGGTCTGAAACTCTTTGCTTCTTCATACGACGCACGACCCACTTTCGGAATAAACTTTACAGTAATATCCCTCCAGGATTTGGGAATATACCCTGTAGCAAAACTGCAAACAAGTAGTTTTTTCAAAACATGTTTGAAATAATCAAATCCCTTCTGAAGCAAAATAGGATAAATCCCATCTGCCCCAGGAGATTTGAAAGGAGCAAAGCTATTAAGAGCCCACTCAATCGATTCTATAGTTACAATACTCCGAGCCGAAGCTAAAGAATCATAACTACAAGAAAAGACATCAGGATCATCCGAAGATGTAATATCCACACATCCAGGGAAGTGTGTGCTGAATAAGCATTCCAGAACTTCCTCATCAGAGGAAGTCAGATCGCCATTTGGCAAACGAAGTTCGTTCACCCGGAAATCCTTAGATTTCGCAAGGATTTTGTTTAACCGACTGACTTCACTCAAGCTGGAAACATTTGTACAAAGGTTTTTCCAGCCGGATCGTTCAGCAGACCGGAGAGCTTTCCTGTAGGCCTTGCGAGCCGACCTGAAAGCCTCCGAACCAGCCGAACGTCGTCTGTTCCAACTCTTTCTACATTGTTTCCTGAGTTTCGCCAGATCAGAGTTCCACCAAGGGGTTCCTCTTGTGATCTTCACAGACCGTAGAGGGCATGCTTCTTCAAAAGCTTCCATGATGAAGGTCGTTGTAGTATCAACGGCATCATCTAAATCACTTGGAGTGTCAATGGATGGTGAATATCCATGAAATTTGGCTGCAACCAAATCAGTATAAAGATCCCAGTTTGTTGACCGAGGATTCCTGAAACGCAATGTTTGCGAAGTAACATTTAAATGTTCAAACAAGATATAGCGATGGTCAGATAAAGATTCTTCATCTGACACATGCCAATTGGTCAGCTCGTGACTAATTCTGCTAGAGCAAAGCGTTATATCTAACACTTCCTCTCTAGCAGATACCATGAAGGTTGGGCGGTTGCCTATGTTAAGTAATGCAAGATCTGTACTACTTAAGTACTCCATCAAACTGGAGCCTCTCAAGTTAATGTCTGAGCTGCCCCAGATGATATGGTGAGCATTAGCATCACTGCCAACAATTAGCGGAAGGCCTTTTGAAGTGCAGTATGCGATGACTTATTTGAAAGCATCCGTAGGGGATGGTTCATCATGTGGTAAATACACAGAACAATAGACGTATTTCCTGTTGAGGTTTCCAACAGATACATCAATTGTGATAGCACATACATCTCTGGTGGTTAGTTCAGAGATGAGTGTAGCAACTATTGCGTTGTTGACAAGCACACAGGCTCGAGGCATGACACGCGAGTTTGCCATTTCATGTTTACTGAAAGTGGCAAACACCGGGTTCACAAGGTTTCCTAGATAGAAATTTCCCTTACGAAAGTAAGGTTCTTGTACCAAGGCCACTTGGGCTGTACCATTTTGCATAAGTCTGCCAAGATTGATCGTTGCTGTTCTTTTATGCTGAAGATTGATCTGAGCTATCCTAACCGTAGCCACTACCCAAACTAGGTAAGATTAAACTCTTCGCAACAGCAGCACAACAAAGAACAGCAACAATAAAACCAAATCGGTATCGATTGGAAAACGCCAAAGGCGAGGATACACAGAATACACTGTGTAAATCGCATAATGCGAAACCATATAGGTGAAAATTTAAACTAATTAACAACATCTTCATAATCCCGCCCTTATTTAGCCTCAAGTGAGACTAAAGAAGGGCAGCTGATTGTCTCGGAGAAACACAAGGTCCACTGCACCATTGCTCCGGTTAGCGCAGTAAGGGCTACATACTGTGGAGGGCGCCCTGGTACTCCACAGGCTCCGTTAGCGGTTAGGTTTTTATTAGACCCCCCTAGCCATTCATTCCTAGGCACGGTAAGCATAAAGCCGCATCACACCATGAATTAGGGGTCACCTGTTGGTGGATTCTTACCACCGGAACAGGCGGTCCGTAGTGTTATTCTTAGCCAATTGAGACAATCGCTACCGACACTACACAGCTATCTAGGCTGATCGAGAAAAGAAGTTAATATTGATGATCAACTTCATACGGACTCGAACAGCCGACCATTCTCGAACTTGTTAATCTTCTTGGTCCCTCGACTTCTAGGCTAGGGAGAGATAAAACTTTAACGATTTCTTTCGTAATTTTAATGTGTGTAGTCGATAGGGAATCGAGTTTTGCATAGCTTCGCCTCTCAGTTGCAATCGCTGTCAGCTGTTTTAATAATTCGATTTAGGAATTTTGTAATAAAGAGACATTTTACGACCTTGACGGTAGCCGGTGACACGCCGTGTCGTTGTCATCTTCGTTGTTAGGCTGGGCGGTGATAAAATCGATGAAGAATTACACAAATCAAATTAAGTGCCGGCGCGTGATTAGGTGGCGGCGGCAGCTGCGATGACTGGACGGCGATGACGCCCCGCGCGCCGGACGACTTGAAGGTCGAGGCAAAATTTAAATGAACAGGAATGCAGTTTTCGTCTTGTGTGAATCGTTAATCTCCTCCGATAAAGTAACAGGTAGTTGTTGCCTTTGTTTGGTAGCGATGATGAGGAAGATCAGCAGTCAATCTTGATTTTGTCTTATTTAATTAGATTTGGTTACTAATAAAGTTTCAATTGATTCACTATTCAAAATAGAGATATTGCATGTTAAAAGTCACTCTTCATCAATAAATCAGCTTTTATCAACAAGCAGTCCCCCCATCCCCATCTCACATAAATCGTTCAAATGAGCGGTTGGCATCTAATTGATACCCAATAGGGTCCCCAAGCGGTCCCTAACCTACCCGGCTGCTCAAATGAATGACGAAGGAGAAAATTAGCATTTTCCCCAGCTGAATAATGATCGTAATTCATGGCTCGGACTCGGACGAGACCCAACAATCAGCTACTACCACACGTACTACACGTACCTAACTCTCCGTTGTTACAGCTTCCTCCCATCCCAAGAGTGATTGAGATGTTAATCTTAGGCCTATCAACATCAAACGGGCAACGACGACAACGACGCATGGGTCGATCGCGTCAGATCTGCGATGGTGGTCGCGGTCGGTCGATCGGAGGCTAGTCAAGTCCCCTCGAGGGGAAAAGTGAATGATGAAAGTTAAACTTTTTCTTCCTTTTGTAGTTGAGGAGAAGTATCATCACCAGTCACCTCGAACTCGAGGGTCTTTGACTGCAACATTGTGTGCTTTGAGAGTCTTCGATAAGCCCTGCGAAGTGTCAAGCTTTAGAAAGGGAACAAATGCAAAAAATATTGTAAAAGATAGGCAATAGTCTTAAATCTGTCCATCTTATTGGAAAATATATTGATTTTGTTTCTCGCTTGTTGTACAATGTCTCTAATTAGCCTCGAATTCGGTCCATCTTTGTCTAGCATTTGTATTGAATTTTTCTGAATTTTTCAAAGATGTTTTCAATTTGTCTAATTTTTTTTTCAAAAATATATCTTAAAAGGTGCCATACACATTTCTCAAACAATTGCGCACATTTGTCCCATGTACAGGGGGTGGCCAAATTCTTTGGGATAGGCAACTTTTTTTTCTCTCACAAAAAAGTTCAACATGCTGTAACTTTTCATAGAGTGCATCAAAAATTCTCAAATTTTGACTGTTTGTTAACCGATTATATGTGCATCATTGGTCCAATTTTGGGCTCGATTGGTTAATCTTCTTTCGCAAAGCTAGAACCGTTTTCGTAAAACACTATTTTTCAGGCAGGTTATTTTTAAACTGTCATATCTTAGAAACTAATGAACCGAATTGAATGAAATTTTGAACGTTTACCAACAATATATTAGTGCTTCACATATTATTAAAACAAAGCTGCTTTTTGAATATTTAAAAAAGTTATCATGGATTGATTTTTGGATCTATCTCGAAAAAATGTAGTTTTTTTTTACATCAATGTCATTGAATTTAGTTCTGATATCCAAAGATTTTCTACTTCTGTTCTCAAGATATCTCTAATAAGATACATTAGAGCCTATTTGGGTTGAAGGAAGAACACATTTAGTTATTTTTGTGTGACATTGTAAATTTGACTTTTTTTCTCTATATGGGTGAAAATTTTAAACCGGTATGATTTTATTTGCCGCGAGAAAATATTACATTTTATAATGTAGCATCAAATATCAATATTGTTCATAAACGTTCAAATTTCATTCAATTCTGTTTACAGGTTTCGGAGATATGGCAGTTCAAAAATTGGTAGTCTAAAAAATAGTGTTTTACGAGAACAGATCGAACTCAAATTTGTACCAATGATGCACATATAAAAGGTTGACAAACAGTCAAAATTTGATAATTTTTTATGCAATTTATGAAAAGTTACAGCATGTTGAACTTTTTTGTGAGAGAAGAAATAGCTGCCTATACCAAATATTTTGGCCATCCCCTGTATATGCCAAAACATTGTCATTTATTTATCACAAAAATGTTCATAAATTTGTGCACACTTTTTTTGTTCAAAATTGATTTGAAAGTGTCTCATAGCTTTTCCAAAACTCTTTTTATGATCGTCCATAAAGTAGTTTACTACTTGTTAGAAAATTATTCTCAATTTTTTTTTCCAAAATTTACCACAAATTTGATTTCAAGTTGCGACGAATTTGTCTTAGATTTGTCTCAAAATAGCCCTGATTAACAATGAAATTTGTCATGATGTTGATGCCAAATTCGTCCTAAATAAAGTTTATCATCAATTTGCGGCTAATTTGTTCAAAATTATTTTGAGTTTGTACCAAAATGCCTCACAAATATGTTTTCACCTTGTCCTGATTTGATTGTCTTCAATTGTATATCACATTTATCCTAGATTTGTCTCACATTTGTACTAAAATTTTCAACTATCTTCTTGAACTAGTCACATATTCGGTCTAAAATCGATTCCCAAATTTATTATATGTTCATCTTGTCAGTTGTCTAAAATTTATATTATTTTGTATTTGTTACATAAGTTTTCTTCCGTTTCACTTTTTTACCTAGAGATGTTTCTTGTTCTAAATTTTTCCATTTTTTTTTAATTCGTCTAGCAATTTTCCTGATGTTTGCCTTTTAATGGTCATACGTTTCTTTTGAAATTACATAATCATAAATTCGACCCAATAAGGACTGTTCAATTTATAAAACGGACAACTTAACAAGGCTATAAAAATAAGACGCGTTGTTCAAATTTAACCACCCTTGATGCATTGTTCAGTACATCATCTTTCATTACAGTAATCATTTTTGATCGAATAAAAATAGTTATATTTTATAGAAAATCGGCCAGGTATTAAATGAGGTGAATTTTTCGATTGCTGAAAATTGAAAATATTTATAAAATCCCTGTTCACATATGGTATATCGCTTTTAATACCAGAAAAGTATGTGCCATGCTGCAGCAGCATGAGTAATACACATTCTGGCAAAATTTAAACTCAATTGGAAAATGAAGTGTTGAGATATTAAAGTCTCAAGTGAGATTCATTTTTTTGAATAAAATTCAATTGTAAAGCAAAAAGGGCATGCAAATATTAAATAATCAATTTTTTTATGCATCCAGTCGCAAGTGGGAATGATGAGGTTTTCAATGCAGAAAACTGCTTCTTAATAGCATTGCTGGTTTGGTTACTGTGCGTCATTACAGACACAGTAATCAAAACAGTTTCGTTCTTTGAAGGTTCTTCCAAATAACAATGCAACCCAATGCTAATTTTGCATAACAATGATGTTGGAAATAAAAACTTTGCATCCGATTATTATTAAATAAGGTGTACAATAACATAGGACCAACTTTGTTGAAAATAAATAATAACAAGATTCGCTAGAGTCGAATATCTGCATCAATGGAGCAAAAAGTATGAAATTTTTTAGTATGACCATCTTTATGGATTAAAGTTTCGATGGAAAAGGCTATTAAAAGTATTTTTTTTTCTGTATCATTCAGAGAGCAATATTCTACTACTCTGGACAAATTTTTAGCCAAATCCGTGATCTTATTGCAACACAGGACTTAAATGAACATTTTTTAATAATTTCTATGAAAACAAGGCAACTCACTATATCAAACTGGAGACTGCTTGGTGCATTATTACTGATCAACTATTGAGCTTTACCTTTAGTAGGATAGTATAAGATTCCAATACATTAAAAACTTCATGAAAATATGCATGTTTAGGATGTGTAAAGTTACGTCGAATTTTGAGAAATGGGTTTTTATTGATGTTTCACGAAAACCGCTTCAGTCACACAATAAAGAACATTTTGCTTAATGTTATATTTTTCCTACATTTGAGAATAGCTATAGAAAGCTATGCAAAAAACTGATAATGGTTTTATTGAAAAAATAAAAAAGATATCGCACAAGAAAGTTGTCCGTTTTATAAACTGAACAGTCCTTATTTTAAAATCCAACTTTTAAAAATTGTCTATAAACTTGTTAACATTTGTTAGAAAATTGTTCTTAAATTCATTCCAAAATGTACCACAAGTTTGATCCAAAATTGACCCGAATTTGCCTTGAATTTGTCTATAAATAATCCTGAAATTTGTCGTAAAGTTGGTCCTGAATTCTACCCAAAGTTTATCATTAATTTGTTCCAAAACTTCTCCACCATTTGTGCCTAAACAGTTTCGAAATTGTTTTGACTTTGTTCCAAAACGCCAGTACTTTTTCCGATATTTTTATAAAATTTACGCTGAATTTTTTTTTAATAGATTTTAAAATGTATCCCATATTTGATCCAAAACTCTTTTTAAAATCGTCTATAAATCTATCTACTTTCTTTTCGAAAATTATTCTTAAATTACTTCTAAAATTTGTCACAAATTTGATCCGAAATTGTCCCAAATTTTTCTCAAATTTGTCCAAAAAATAATCCACAAATTGATCATGAAGTTGATCCCTAATTCGTCCCAAATTTTGCCATGAATTTGTTCCAAAATTTGACCAACATTAGTGGCTAAACAGGCTAAACAAAATTGTTTTGAGGTTGTACCCAAATGCCACACAAATAGATTCCCAACTTGACCCAAATTGTCTTCATATTCGTCTCACATTTGTACTTCATTTTTTTCAAAAATTTCAAAAATTCTCTTGCATTAGTCACATATTTAGTCCAAACTCAATTCACAAACTTATTATAATACAAGCTGATAAATTTTCAGAAAATGATCTAAAATTTAGCTATTTTTGTTCATATTCCTTCAAAAAGTTATATCTTGAACCTTTTTAAAAAACTATTATGAATTTGACCCAATATAAGAATAAAAATTTCAGACATTTGTTCCAAATAAGTCTTGTGTTTAATTTAAATGTATCTCTAATTTATCTCAGTTTATTTTACCAAAAATATGTGTTGTATTGGACCCATTTTTCTTTTAATTTAGCCTAAAATTCATCATAAATCTTTCTAAAGACTTTTCTTATCATTGTGTTAAGTTTTTCCAAGGGATTTGTCTCAATCTTTAACACAAATTTGTTACAAAATTTGTTAAATTTTGTTGTTTTTTTTTTCTCTAAATTATCTTTAATTTATTATAAATTTTACCCAATATAAGCATACACATTTCTGGAATTTGTTCCAAATTAGTCTTGAGATTGGTTCAAATTTATATGTAATTCACCTCGGTTTTTTTTTTTCAAGAAAATGGCCCAAACTTCAACATAAATCTGAAAGATTTTTCTTTTCTTTGTTTCAAGTGTCAGAAGATTTGTCCCAAAATAACCTCAAACTTTATCAGAATTTTTTTCTAAAAACAAATTTGTTTTTATTCTCAAAATTATCTTTAATTTGTCTCGTAATTTATTTTCAATTTGTTTTATAATTTATCTTTTTCCGAAATATTTCTAAATATTTTTGATTAAACATTTGGTAGAAGTTTGGTTAATTTTAATTCTCATTTTTTTCTTAAACGTTTGTAAATTTATGGAAAAATAGACTAACATACATTTCACATTTTTCATGAATTATTTTAGAATTATTGGTATTTGTCCAATATTTGACTCAAATTTAACTCAAATTTGTCACAAGTTCGACCTTATTTGTCTTAAATTTATTCGAAATTTTACTCAAGTTAGGTAAAACTTGTTTTTGTATTTACTCTTGTTATAAATTAATTCTTTTTTTTTAATTGTCTCAAATTTGTAAGTAACGGAATCCAAAATTTGTCTGACTCAAGTTCTAAAGTGTGACTTTATATGATTCTATTTATCCAAAATTATCAATTCATTCGTCAAATTGTTCGGAATTCGTCCTAAATTTCCAGATTTTGCGCCAATTTTGTTGTAGTTCATTGAAAATTTGACTCCAACTCTTCCAAGTTATGTCAATAATTTATTAAAAACTGAGAAAAAATATGTGTCGAAGGAGTCGGAAATATGTAACATAATTTATCTTTTTTTTCTCCTTGGCATACCGTCCTCAGAGGGACAAAGCCTGCTTCTCATTGTGATCTATGAGCACTTCCACAGTTATTAACTGAGAGCATCCTTTGTCAACGACCATTTTGCATGCATCGTGTTGCAGGCACGAAGATACTTCATGCCCACGGAATTCAAGGAAATTTCCATTACGGAACAGTTCCTGGACCGACCGAGAATCGAACCCGTCACCCCCAGCATGATCTTGCTGGATATCCACGCCATTCAGCTGTAGCAATATGTGACCTATAATTTATCGCAATGTCTTCAAAATTTATGCTATGTCTTCAGAGTTCATTAAATTATTCAGTACATACCATCTTACATCTTACCCAGAAATTTGTCTCCAATTTGACCCGAATTAAGGCCCAAATTCTCTCCAATTTTATACCAAATAAATCCCAAAATTTGTCCTAAAGCTGTTCCAGTTTTGTTTCAAAATTACTCAGAATATTATTATTGAATTGTTTACTACCAAATTGGTTCAAATTTTTACCCCAACGTTACTCCAAGTTTTCTTCAAACTTGATTGAAATCTTTTCCAGATTTTTTTTATCAAAGTTGTGCCAAAATGTATACTAAATATGTCCAAATATGTCCCCATAAATTTGTTTTGAAATTGGCAATAAAATTATTCTGAAATAATCCACATTTTTTACAAATCTTTTATTGAATTTATTCCAGGTTATTTTTAATCATATCTTGCTAAATTTTCCAACAAATTTATCTCAAACCCGCCCAAAATTTGGCCAAAACGTTACCAAAACTAAATTTGAAATCTTATATTTGTTATATGTTATTTCTAATATTCTTATATTTGTTAAAGGCAAGCGTCTTAGCATCCCACTTCATCCTCGCTTCAAAATCCAAAATGCACAAATCTGAAGATGAAAACTTCTAACTACAGTATATTTTTTTTCTTGATCACTTATCATGAGTCTAAAATAAAAAGATTTAGTGCCCTTATTTTTGGTTTTCATGGGATGTATGCGATCAAAATCGTTAGTAACGGCCATCTTGTGATTCTAATGAGCTTGCCCTTAAATCGTGTTACATTTTTTTAGAAAATGTTTCTCAAACATGTGTATAACAAAGATCACGAAATTTTCTGAAAATTTCTTTTTCCGAAGTTTGCCCAAAAACTACTTTTGAACTTCATTTAAATTTGTCTTAAAATGATGCACTATTTATCTAAAATTTTCCATACAAATTTTTTTATTTGTCTCAGAATTGTTTGGAATTTGTTCAAAAATTGTCCCAAAATTTATCTAAAACGTATTCAAAATTTCAGAAAAAAGCATATTTGTAATGTACTGCCGTGAACCGCAACTCAGTCCCATCTGTAGTTGTATCTGAGTTAATAACCCTTTTTTGACCTTTCTTCGGATTATCATTCAGCTACGTCAATAAAAATATATAATTTATTCAGTAAAATCGAATAACTAACCCAGATTGTCCCATAATAAAAAGTAATCGCAATACAGTCACATCACAAACTTTCGTACCTTCCAATACAAAATAAAACGATGTTTTCTCCAATTTAGATTTTTTTTACAGTTAGGGTAGCGAACCACTTGGGCAGCGGCCGGTATTTTGGGCACTCTTCGCTATAACTCAGTCAATTCCAAACCAATTGACTTGAAATTTTGTACACGGCTAGATACTATGCGTATCTCATCGCGTTCCAAAAATTATGTCACTTGGCTGAGTTATAGCAGAAAAGTGCCCAAAATAGGACCCCTGCCGAAATGGTTACACTTCCCTACTTCTTTACGTTTGAAACAATTTATGAAAGTTTCATGATGATCGCAGAACTTTTAAAGTTATGGTGATTTTTCAAGTTATACTTATAAGTCAAATTTGAAACCTTCAGGCTCCACTTTGCTAAGGCCTTCTTTTTACAGATGGGACTGACTCGCGATTCACGGTAGGTTTGTCGTAAAGCTGTTCCTGTCTTTTCTCAATTTTTATTCCAAATATTTTAATGCAGTCCTAATTTATCTCTAATTCCCTATTCTACCTTCAAATTCAATTACGGTGTTCTCCAAATCAGTTTCAAATATGTTCCAAAATTTGTCTCAAATTTGTTTTTAAGTTTTTTTTATGTATTTTAATCACCGCGTTTCAAATTTGTTTCGGAATAGTTCCAAATTTTACGATATATTTTTTTAATTGTTTCAAATAATCTTCACATTTTTCTATTATTTTACCAAATCTCGTTGTGTTCTTGTCTCAAAATTCTCAAACGCGTTTTTAAGTTTCTCAATGTGCAATATTTGACCCTTCTTTTTGATGCTAAATATAAGACCAGCATAGAGTGAAAACAGTGATTAACAAACTATCCAATCTAAGATCATTGCCCTTTAGCTACAACAAGTTACATCTTTTCCAATCCGCACGAACGACATTATAGATACATTGTAGCGATTCCCAGCGTCCCCTCCCTTTAATCCAATCCCTTATCCAATACCTTAGAAATGCAATTCTGTATTTGCACTCGCTTTCACATCCCACATCCCATAACAACACACACCGTAACTCTCCGCGCAACAGAGCGCTTTAATTGGGTGTGAAGAAAAGAAACCACCACCGCGCAGCACCGCTGGTTGCATTCTAGAGGAGTCCATCTCCGCCCCACACGCTAACGCCGCTCAGCACAAAAGTGCATAATTTCCAGACTACACCAAAAATGTGTAACCCTTGCACATTCACAAAATCAGCCCCTGTGTCCGCAAAATCGTTAAATTCGCAAAAATTTTTGTACAGCAATCTAGCTAGGTTTACTAGTGACCTTGGAAAACAAAAAAAATATCGACATTTCGCATCTAGACGAGTGTACGAGCTGTTTTTGAAAATGTGTAACTGTAACACATTTTTGTGTGGTCTGGAAATTATGCACTTATGAGTAGGGCTTACACATTTTAGTGCTGAGCGGTTTTACTGTGCACCACATAGTTGCTTATCTAACTGCAAATTATCGCTCGCCAAACTGCAACAACCGTACAATTGCTGTTACCCGGCTTTGAGCTTCTTA
>NC_085137.1:29072278-29097278 GCF_035046485.1 Aedes albopictus
AGAAGTTATGGTCCACTTTATCAAAAGCTTTCTCCAAATCAAGGCTTAAGGCGAAACTGGAAGCATTTTCTCATTTTTTCGGTTTTTGATTTTTTATTAAATAACGAAGCAATATTTTCAAAATCGGTTTTCGTGCACATGTAGAGGATGGATCGAGGTATCTTCTGAATTTTTTTGAGTTGGAAAATGTTTTCCATTTTTGCAGAAACCATTTTTTTGTGAAATTTTGTTCAAAAATGGTTTCCGCAAAAACGAAAAACGTTTTCCACTACAAAAAAATTCAGAAGATACCTTGATCCATCCTCTACATGTGCACGAAAACCGATTTTGAAAATATTGCTTCGTTATCTAATGAAAAATCAAAAATCAAAAAGTGAGGAAATGCTTCCAGTTTCGCCTTAAGAGCAAGCCTTTAAACCGTTTACTTTCTGCGGCTTTAGTCATAATCCTACGTAAATCTTTCAAGTTTTAAATACAAGATCGTTCCGGGATACATGCGCTTTGCCCTGGACCTACAAGTTTCTCTACACTCTTTTGCATTCTGTTACAGATTATTTTTGTAAAAAGCTTATAATCAGTGTTTAACAAGCTGATCAGTCGATGATTGTCCAAATTAGTTAAGTTCCCTTTTTTGGGAATCAACGTGATTATTCCTTCGGTGAATTCTTTGGGTGGTATACTGCTTCCATTTAGATACATATTGAATAATCGGAGCAAATCATCTTTCAAGATATCAAAGTTACTGAGATAAAACTCGTAGGTTAACCCATCGGGACCCGGGGACTTTTTCTTATTACAAGTGTTCAATGTTCGCAAAAGCTCATTTTCAGATATTTCCTGGATCAAATCATCACCATCATCTACAGAAAGGCTATTCACAATAGAGTTCAACGGATTTTCATATCTATCTAAATTTGGCTCGTCTGTAGAACCACTGTACAGCGTTCGAAAGTGATCTTGCACCAAAGAACCTACCTTTGAACTATCAGTTTCTAAAGTATCTCCATTCCTCAATCTCAACCCAAAAACGTTCTCTCTGTGGATTCCTTTACAAAGGTGGTATATAGTAACCTTTTCGCCCTCCGCAATTGAGTTTGTAGACTTTTTGGAGCTCAAGTTTTTCAATCTACTATGCTCCATATCCATTAGCTTGGATTTGATAATGGAAATTTCATCGCTAACATCTTCTCCTTCGGTTTGTCTGTCGAAATACTCAAAAAGTTTGCTCGAAAGTGTCGCTTTGGAAGATCGGTTGGATTTGTTCAAATGCCAACTTTCTGACTTGTAGAAGCTTTTTGCTTTGGGTTTAAAGGAATAATTCCACCAAGGACTTAAATCAGTTCCATACAGAGACCTTTGCCTAAGCTTTTTAACTTCTGCACGAAATCTATGTTTTGTTTCATCACAATGGTTCGTAAAGTTCTGACGAGATTTTTGTCGTTTTCTCATCGGCGTGGGAAATTTTGTTCGGCGGCGTGGAAAAATATGAACAGCGGCGCGCCGGGTCAATATAACTGGTGGCGGCGGCGTGAAAAAAACGTCGGCGACGGCGGCGCGGCGCGGCGGCGCACACGTCTAGTTTAGATAAACTATTGAAGTAAAAAAAACTTGTGAGGAATTATTTGAAATAATCCTTGAAAATCCCAAGGTAAACTATTGGTGGAAAATTTGAAGGTCTTCTTGTAGGAATTTACTAATCAATCTTGAACAAATTCTTGTAAATCAAGGATAATATTCTCAGGAATTAGATTTTTTTTTCGAACAAATCATTGAGCAATTTCTGGGGAAAAATTTGGGTATGTTTTGGAGAAACTCAATGAAATGTCGAAAGAAAATTTATTGACTAATACACTAAAAACTTCGACTAATTTTCCAATATTTTCTTGGGTAAACACTTGCAAAAATTTCTAAAAAATACTGTACGTCACAACAAATATTGAAGGAATTTCTGAAGGATTCCTTTCCGGAGGAATCCGTGAAGAAAATTCTCTAGTTAAACTTGCATGAGCTTGAAGAATCTTGAAAGCATTCTAAAATAAATTTCCGGAATAAAATTTAGAAAACAAGTTAAAAAATAGAAAGTCTGGAGAAATCCTTAAAATATTCTTATAAAATACTAAATAAAATTCAAGGATGCAGACCAAAAAACACTTCCGGAGTTATAAAAAAAATACGAAGGACTGCCTTAAGAAGTTTCAGAAAAAAAATCTTTCAGAAAATACAAATACACACAAACACAATATTAAATTTCAGTAAAAGGGAAAATTTAAGTACTCCGATGAAATTTATGTAGAAATCCTAGAAAAAAGTTCTGGGAAAGTTCTAGTAAAAAATTCTGAAAGAAAATTTAGATAAATTATAACAGAATATCTTAGAGAAAAAAAAACTGAGGATTTCTCATAGGAGTTCTTTAAAAAAAATGTGGAAAATCCCAAGCTAGTAGGAATTTGACAATAAATCCTGAAGAAAGCCTTCAAAATCCAGAAAAAAAACCAGAAATAACATTAGAAGGAAACAATTGAGAAATTTATGGAGAAAATTTGGGAAGTTTTGGGGAAACTTAAAGAAATGTCATAGGAAAGTTTACTGATAAATACACAGCAAATAATTTTGTAATATCCAGGCGCGTAGTTTTTGGCGATGTACCCATTTTTTAACGTAATTTCACTCGGTTACATCATTTTCCTACAATTATCACACTTACCATGTACACTCTGGTTGGCACCTGAAAGTGTCAACAAACCCATTCCAGTAGATACCTAGAAGCAGTTTTGCATTTATCATAAACCTTCTAACTTGGTGAAATAGCCGAGAGGTAAGGGATATGCCTTACAATCAACGGATCACTGTTCGAATCCATGCCAATATTTTACTTATATCTGATTCATCTATCGATCCGGTTCTAGCGATTGCTATACCCACTTTCAAGCTGGGGTGGCTAATTTACTGCGTGGGAAGGATGTATTTGGTACATCATTTTTACGACGCGACTGATGTGCAGCGAAAATGATGTGATACCACAAGATTTTTTTTTGCTGTGTACAGGGGAAAAAACTTAACCAATATGTTAATAAATTTCTGGGGAAATATTTGCCAAAATTTCTAAAGAAATACGAGAAAAACAGAATTTCAAAAGGTTTTTTTTCGGGAGGAATCCGAGTAGAAATTTCTGGAAAAAATTCTCAAACAAAATCCGAAACAGTACTTAGCAAAGATATACACAGAAACTTTGAAGGGTGGTTAATGCAGTTGAAAGAAAGAATTTTTAAATAGTTTTTTTTCCATCAACCATACCTTAAAAATCTGTTAAGAAAATTCAGCGTACGAAGTTTCATGAGGAATCATAGAAAAAATTCTGAAATACTGTCTGGAAACTTGAACACAAAAAAAAGTTCGTTGTAGGAATTCCTACAGAATAAACTCCTGGACGAACAATCAAAAAAAATCCTGTGGTAGAACCTAATATATTCTTAAGGAATCTTACGAATAAAATCTGGGGTCAATATCAAGATAAACTTTTGGAAGAATTTTCAAAAAAAAATACCTTAGAGGATTTTTTGAAAAGATTTTTAAAAAAAATCAGAAAACCATAAGAAAGCTGTGGAATATTTTCTGGATGAACACTTGAAAAAAATGCCGCACAAATCCTTGGTAAAATTTTTGGAGAAATCTTAGAAGGAATCTGTAGAAGAATGTCTAAACCAATGCTTTAAAAAATCTTCAGTGATATTGATGGTTTTTTTTTTATAAGGAAAGACTATGAGTTTGAGAAAAAAATCTCTGCAGAAAATCCGCTCGAGTCTTTTAAACAAGTATTTACACAAGTCATTGGAGGAGCTTCTCACTCAAATAAAAAAGAGCGGATTTTTTTTCTGGTGCAAATTCTTAATGAACTAACCATTGAAAAAAAAAGTCATGAGGAATTTTTATTTACGAAATTTTGAGTTAAATTTCTAAAGGCTCATGAGTTCGTTCCAGAATTCAACCCGAAATTTCGTCGGAAAATTTCTGAAATATCCCTGAAGTTTTTGTTATTGAAAAAATTTTTGTTACAGCATCAAGGGAATTTTTTGAAAAAAAAAACCCTCGGAAAACTTCTGGAGAAATCCTATAAAAAAATTTGGAAGGAACAGTTGAAGAATTTATTATTGAGACCCTGAAAAAATGCAAGAGAATTCTCAAAGAAAATCCCAGCTTTAACCCAATTAAAAACTTTTATAGGAACCATTAGGGTAGTTGTCGGAAGATTTCTTGGAAAAATTTTTAAAGAATTATTTTGACAAACTTGTGGTGAGAGTTTTGCTGAGTTTGTTGGAAGAAATAAAATGCATATTCCTAAAAAAAATACTCAAGAAGTCATCAAAATCATCAAGGAAATTTATGAAGAAAAAAAATAGAAGAATTCCTAGAATGAACTCTAACTGTTCCTGAAAAAAATGCTGAATAAATTCTCAGGGCAAGAAAAGACATTCTTGGCGGGCTCTTTGATAACAAATTAAGAGAAAATTCTGATTGTATTCTTGGCGGAGCTTCCTTTACAATTTCCAAAAATAATGCAGGAAGAATTTTAAGAATTACTGGAGTAGTCACTGGTAGAATTTCAGGTTATATTCTTGAATTTTTTGAAATTTTTTGGAAATCTTAAAAAAAAACAGATGGAATTCGTGTATGAAGTGTGGAACTCATGTTCATATTCTCAGAGATTCTGATAAAATAAATGGAGCTTCTATTCTAAATTGTTTCAAGAATTTGTTGACCAAACTCATGCTTGTAATTCTTAAGAAAAATTGAAAAAAATTGGAGGAACTTTTGGAAGAATTTACAGATACTTACTTGTTATGTTTTCTGGGGCAATTCTTGCATAGCTTTTTAAACGAATTCCTGATAGAATACTTTGAAGATATTGTATGAAAATTTGAAGAAATTTCTGTGACAATTCAGGTAGAACTGCTGGAAGTATTTTCAAACAAGGTCCTGGCAGATTACAGTTTGAATTTCTTACTGAATACGTTGATGCATCCTTGACACTCAATTCCTATGTGAAGCCCTTAATAATGGAAAGAAATACAGTCATAACTGTACTGGCGAATGATAATAGTTTACGAGTCATAGCACCTGAACCTGCACCTGCACCTGCACAGTCTCCGTTGGCGTTACAGATGGAGATCATTACAGCTCATGGAGCACTTATGCGACATTACACAGCGTAACAAAAAATAACTTTTGGTCTGTCTCAAGAGCAAACTTATGTGTCTCTGACAGATTTTGGGCCGCTGAATCCGAATCCGGGCTCAGATTTGCTCCAACACGTCACAAGTTTGAGCTATACCTCAATTTATAGGGCAAAATATGCGATTTTGGGCTTTTTTGACTGCTAGCATGGAAATATATTTTTTAATCAATCAAAGGATAAATTGGTCAATTAACATCTAAATTAACGACTCATGCAAAATATTTTGTTTTACCAAATCAAATTTGATAGTTTTAAGCGATTTATGTTAGGTACGATATTTCACATACAAGTCACCCTCCAAAAGTTGCATGCAAGTTTTCATACTAACATTAAATGCCTAAATCTATCAAATTTAATTAGGTAAAACGAAATATTTTGCATGAGTCGTTAATTTAGATGTTAATTGACCAATTAACCTTTTGATTGCTTAAAAAAAATATTTCCATGCTTAATAACTTGCAGTCAAAAAAGCCTAAAATCGCATATTTTGCCCTATAAATTGAGGTATAGCTCAAAACTGTGACGTGTTGGAGCAAATCTGAGCCCGGATTCGGATTCAGCGGCCCAAAATCCTTCGGAGACACATAAGTTTGCTCATAAGACAAAAAAATGTTGCGCTGTGTTATTGTTGCCAATTCACACTGGGCCAGGAACAGAGATTAGCAAGACAAAACCTCTAGCACATTGGGGTTACGTCTTATCAAGTTGGTGTCTTCGGCAAAGTTGTTGGGTTTTATCTGCGCCTCAAATTGCGCTTGGAATTTAGTTCGTAAAACCGCCGCATAGGTGGCGCTGCGGTACTAACTTTTTTATTTCACATCCTAGAGCTTTGGCGTCTTCGGCAAAGTTGTAGAACAGGCAAAAATATGAATAGTTGTCGAAGACACTAAAACTGTAGCTCTTTAAATAACAAAGTTACATTGAATTTTATGAACGAACGACTTAAATTTTCGGTTTTATGTCATTATCTTGTTTCTCAGCCTACATGTTGCCATGGCAACAGAAAATAACAATCGCAGTAGTCGAACAAGATCGTACATTTGAAATTGTATTTCACTCATTCAATACATACATTTGTCTAGGTATTACTAGTAGAAATTCCTATTTTAGTGTATATGAGTGATATAGCGTAATCTGCACCTTCCTGATTTTGTCTGAATGAAACGCATGTAGGTTAGTAAATTTGCTTCTTGAATCTTTTTAAACATTCGAGACCGCAACAAGACGCTTCCACTCACGTCACGCCCACCGCAAATTCCAGATTGTCGTGCATCCAAATAAGTTTATTTTCAGTATTAGACAAGTCTAAAGAGGAGCCTAATTTGAGCCCAAACGAATTCAAAAAATAAACTGGATCGGATATAAGTTAGCTGAGATATATCTTGTATTATATATATTGTGGTTGGCGTAAAATGGATGACAGCGTCTTTTGAGTCCCAACTTTACCTTTGTTTTATCCGTTTTCACGTCAAATCTGAAACAATATCAACTGCAACAGAAAATCTGAAAGATTTGTCAGATAAAAGTTTTCGAAATATTCATTTCACAGTTTTAGTGCGATTACAAAATAGCAGAATGGCTAGAGGTAGATTTTTTTTATTTCACTAATAGAGTATTCGTACCCTTTTCATCCTACAAAGAACACGGGATTGAAGCGCTGTTTGTTTTGTTTCTTATTTTTGTACTTTTGTTAGAAGTGAGCACAAAAAAAAAACAAAAAGAACGGAATCGAACGGTGCCGTAATCGCTTGTTTACAAATAGGATGAATTTGGGAGCGTGAGATTACTTATGACACTTACACCCTAATTATTATATCAAGCGTAATGAGTTGACGAGCATCTTTTAAAACATTTCACCCGGGGCGATTGATTTTAATTTTCATGTATTGCCCATGATCGCATATGAACAGGAGACACAGCATATATGGGACTGATATGCGATCATAGGCAGTTTAAGATTCCACCTACTTCATCGACAGTTTTATTTTCTAGAAAAATCCCGCAATATTTCGCATGCTAATGCTGCTTAGGCAGCATCCATTTATTACGTAACGCTAAAATCCAATTTTTTTGAGCCCCCCCCCTCCGTAACCCTTTTTTGTATGAAAACCCGAAAATTTTTGTGCCGTAACGCTTGGCCATACTCCCCCCTCCCCCTAGAGCGTTACGTAATTTGTGGCTGGATAATTTGTTAACTTTTATCTGATAAATTCTTCAGTTTTGCTGTTGATATTGTTTCTGATTTGATTTTAAAATGCATGAAACAAAAGTATAAAAGATACTAGAAGTGAATTCACCTACGAAAAATGCGTTTCATTCGGGCAAAATCAGGAAGGTGCACATCGACAGCTAGCGATATAACATTCATATACACTAATACAGGAATTTCTACAACTAATACAAATGTATATATTATTCCTCAAAACGCATGATTGTTGCAAGAGTGAAATACAATTTCAAATGTACGAACCTGTTCGACTACTGCGATTTTTGTTTTCTGTTGCCATGGAAACATGTAGGCTGAAAAACAAGATAACATAAAACCGACAATTTAAGTCGTTCGTTTATAAAATTCAATGTAACTTTGTTATTTTAAGAGCTACCGTTTTAGTATCTTCGACAACTATTCATATTTTTGCCTCTTCTACAACTTTGCCGAAGACGCCAAAGCTCTAGGATGTGAAATAAAAAAGTTAGCACCGCAGCGCCACCTATGCGGCGGTTTCACGATCTAAATTCCAAGCACAATTTGAGGCGCAGATAAAACCAAACAACTTTGCCGAAGACACCAACTTGATAGCACGTAACCCCAATGTGCTAGAGGTTTTGTCTTGCTAATCTCTGTTCCTGGCCCAGTGTGCAATTGTAGCGTCTCTGGTTGTGTGATGGCCATACTGCGCCCAAAACTCTTCATATACAACAATATGTACGCTACCGACGGCGGCCTCGATATGACCTAGTTCAACTGAAGCAATTGAAAGTTACCTTTTCATAGACACACATATTCGATTTATCGTTGTCAGACGAGTGCGAGCTCGATAAGGTTCTTTTAAGATCTGCTGGAATACAAAAAGAATTTCCACCAACGACGCGGCTGAGAGCATCGTTGGGTACGTGAAACAGAGTTCAAGGAACGATTGGTTCGACGAAGTGTGCAGAACAGACGAACATGGAAAGAATGCTGTACTGACGATCATGCTGCAGCATGGAACCCGTCAGAACGGGACTATTATAACCGGAAGCAGAAACGCCGCCTTGGAGAAATAGAGTGTGAGGAAGTTGAAATGCTGTGTCGTACACAAGAAACACTGAAGTTCTATCAGATGCTCAACTCATCCCGTAGAGGTTTAATTGAGGCCGAAACGTACAGAGATAAGGATTAGATCATCTCTTACGAAAGGATGAGATGTGATCGGAAGGTAGAAACGGCATCCCGATAAACGTTTGCATGGAACAGGGAGCGTAGGCAAGAAGGATTGAGTTTTCGAAAAACAACGACTACGTCAGTACGTCGAGTTTTATGTTGGTTTTCAGTGTGTTGACAATCATATCGCGACTCGTTACATAAATGACTAGCTAAGCTATAAGAGCCAATTTCATCAAGCTATTATCTTGATTCTTGATACTACCATAGAGCACATTCCAAAAATATGATGGAAAAAAGCTTCGAAAAGTCGAAATGCTTTGCCATAATAGATCTCTTATCGATTGAATCTGGACCACGCATAAAATATGTCATCAAAAATAAACGAATTTGCGTCAAAAGTGCTCTTATCCACAATGTTACTCAACAACATCACCACAGAGGAAACGACTATCAATTTGCCTTCCAGCAGCAAGCAACAGGTTGCAAAGCCTATCGTTCACATTAACCTCAATTCGGTTAACCATACGAACCACCATATGACCGTACAGAAAAAAAACGAGTAGCTGCAAGCCATAAATATTCACTTGGATCCATCTCGGAAACAATTCGCATAAATCATCTCACTCGACTGAGTTCTGCTACGACTGACTGGAATCCTCCTCTCGAAAACCACTCAATCAATCGCTACAGCTACTCCAGAAGAAGCGTTGCGCTGTTGTACGCGCTGCGTACAACAACCCAGCACAGCGCAACCCTAGCATTAGAAATCGACCCGCTCATCATCATCGGCGGCGGAAACATCGCCAGCTGACAAACGACAAACCAAACCGTGTGGAGGAGCCGTTGCCCGGGAGCCCGGGGTGTGATTTACGACCGCTCACCAAACCAATCTGCCAATTTTATGCTCCAAGCCCCATTTTCAACACCTCAACAATCTTCTCACCCAAACGGATCCCAAAGAGTCAATCAGTAGTCAGTCAGTTAGGCCGGCAACAATGCAAGAAAAGGAAATTTGCATAACAACGAACCACCGCACGGTCGCCGATACATCCGAACGAACGACCGAACCAGAGAGCCTATGAAGAAAGCTATCGATACTTTATCGCTTCTGGTTTTGTTTTCATCTAGGTAGAGTAGGTACCACGCGGCCAAGTCTCAGCTAGGGCTCGAGGCGAACCGCTGTAATTGCGGTGTTTGATCTACGACGACGACGACGACCAGAGGAACTCCCGGAAGGAGCGACCAAATGAACGAACGAATCAACAACGTAAGAAATTCGAATTCGTTTGTTTTTGGATCTAAATTGACCGTTTCGTAGTAGCTCTCAAACTATATGATGTGGAAGCTGGGGTGCAGCGTTGAGCTAGGCTAGGGCCTACTTTGATTATCTAAGTCAACCGGGCATGACACAGTGCAACCACAGTACAGTAGGCTATGGTTCTCTGATGATGACGATGATGGCGACGGCGACGTCGAAGGTGATGCGGATGCTGCGCTGAGTTTGATTGCAAATAATGGGATGGGGGTTCTCAAATGGTAAGGGAATCTTCGTATACACGTATAAAGAAGCTTAACCCAGTCAACACACGATCGCATATGGTGTTGGATAGGATGCAAAGTGGAGGCGATATACAGTGATAGACATTCGTTTAGCCGAGACCAAAAAAAGTGTCAGGAAACTCATACAAAAGATTTTATGATGAAACTTTTTTATCGTAGTGATAGTATATCTAGTACTGTTTTATAAAAATGTGATACATTAAACTTACATATACACTGAAACAAAACCGAGGGTAAAAACCCTTCAAATGTCATTTTTTGCCTAGACATTCGTTTAGCCGAGGTAAATAAAAAATTGGTTTTCAATAGATTTTTTGCTATTTCGTTAGTATATTTCGAGGATATACTCCAAGGCATTTAGTTTATGACTTGTTAGCAAGATAATTGACCTTAAAAGTTTATTTATTTGTGAAATTTAGAGAAATAATATAAAAAAATGGCCCGACGATAAACAAATTTATTTAGGAAAAATGATTTCTGTAAACACTCAAACGTAAGCTAGATTAGCAGTTTTGAAAATATGGCACAAAATTATTGTTAGAAATGTTCAAATTATTGCATAAAATGTCATGAAAAAATTAAGTATATTGATTTTTGGTTGTTTAAACTTTAAAATGGGATTGATAAAAGCTCAAATAAACAGTTCTGCATTGAAATAAAGACGTGCCCTAATGCCTGTGGGGTATACCTATTTGATACTAGCATTACTAAATGAGTTAGAAGACTACAAAGTGAAAGTACTGCAAGAAGTGTCAGATTTTTTGTACCCTGTTTATTCAAAAGCAGATGCTCATACAAAAATGTAAGATATGGTCAAACAATTGGCTTATTTCATTCAATCTGAAGAAAAATATTACAAATGAGTCTTAGTTGTGAACCACATTCATTTTTAACATGATTTATTTGAAAAGAATGTCTAAATTATGGAAAAAAGTAGTTCATGCTAGAAACTTGAATACTTTCGGTGCCATTTCTCGAAATATGAGCCATCCAATGTATGTTATTTCAACCAGAATACAGTCTAGATTCTAGACTCTAGAAGATATTGGGAGCTATTAGAAGACGTAATAGTAGTAAACGCTGTGATTTATGCAAGTGAAACCATCATATTTCATCAAAACAATACTTAAATACGTGATTTCTTGATGGTTTGCGTTATTTTTTTCTGTTAAAACATTGTTTTTCGTAAATTTTCAACCTGCTTCGGTCATGAAACTTTCATTCGATTCTTTTGAAACACTTCCGATAAAATAACTACTTCAAATCTCAATTTGGTAACATTTACAATATTATGACATATTTATATGAGATGCATGCAAAATAAATATGGCAACACTTCCAAAAACGATCTAATTCATGATTTACAAGTCGATCTATAATGCAGATCACCATACAATATGACTTTGTTGGATATTTTTCAAAATTTGATGGTTTTTTATTATGGAATACTAAAAATTGTACAATTCGGCTAAACGAATGTCTAGGCAAAAAATGACATTTGAAGGGTTTTTACCCTCGTTTTTGTTTCAGTGTACGTGTAAGTGTGATGTATCACATTTTTATAAAACAGTACTATATATACTATCACTACGATAAATAAGTTTTATCATAAAATCTTTTGTATGAGTTTCCTGACCCTTTTTTGAAATTTTTATAGCCTCGGCTAAACGAATGTCTATCACTGTACGCACACTTTACACGCGGTTAAATAGAAGCAGGTACGCATCTGGCCTCCACTTTAGCATCCTATTCAACATCATATAAGACTTTGTGTTGACTGGGAAGTATTAGAAGAAGAATAATATATGCGACTTGAAGCGATATCTTATGCGATTTACGTTGTGCACTACTACGATGTACTGTATCGTCTTATGCAATCTTGAACAAATGACTTTTAAATTAACGTGCCGAATTTTAGACTTATTTCGTTCTTCGTCTTCGACAAAGTTGATCGGGACATCAAGAGCTGTCCGATAGTGAACTAGTTGATCTGGTAGATGGCGCTAGTGAGCTTAAGAATATCTAAACGTCATCGGAAAAGTTGACCAGGACAGCAATAGCTTTCCGATAACGAATTAATTTTTTTAAGTGCTGGGTGAGTACGACTGGGTGAGGCTTAATAAAAAGCCGAAACGTCGGTAAAAGCAAAACTTGCCGTTTTGATTTACCCAAGACTGAGAAAGCCAGCATTCCGGAATTTATTTAAGGTTTATCCGCTAGATGGCACTAGGAGTCTTAGAATCTCTAAGCTGCGGTTTCTCGAGAATCAGACCACTTAAAAGAATTTTGTTTTCGGCAAAGTTGATCAAGACATCAAGAGCTGTCCGATAGTGAACTAGTTGATTTTAGTTTTATCCGCTAGTTGGCGCTAGTGAGTCTTAGAAATTATAGACTGTTGTATCTCCAGAACAAGACCACATAGAAGAATTTCGTTTTCGGAAAAGTTGATCAAGGCATCAGGAGCTGTGCAATAGTGAATCAATTGATTATAGGTTTATCCAGTAGGTGGCGCTAGTGAGTCTTAGAAACTCTAAACTGCTGTATCTTTAGAATCAGACCACTGAAAAGAATTTCGTCTTCGGCAAAGTTGATCAGGACATCAATAGCTGTCCGATAGTAAAGTAGTTGATTCTATTCTCGTATCGACTTTTCGAACCCTCTAAGCAGAATACCCTCTTCGAATGAGTGTAATCAGTTTCGTATCTTATAATGCCGCCCTATTTTGCTTTTCCAGTGTCACAATCATCAAAACATTTTGCCCGGTATCTTTTTCATGAGCACACTGCCACCTGTTGGTAGAACCACGTGAGACACTGTCGGCCATGATGGATTATGATTTGACGTTTATCTAACACGCTCACTACTACACAAACCGCCTGTAATTTTCGTTTGCATCATTCAGCAACGTGTTCACTGGCAAACGTCAAAGCGATCGAACCCTAGCGCCTCTGGTGGAAGGATCGCGAAAATCAAATTCAATTTGAATTCTAATTCTAATTTCCAACAAAGTATTCGTGGAAGAGTGCTTCGAGTACATCCTCCAGGAGTATTTTTTTATAGAATTCTAGTGACGGTTTTATGAACTTTAAAAAATTCAAAGAAAACAAGAATTTTTTTGGACAAAACTCGAGCAAACACTTCTAACAGTTCATGGGGGCGCTCTGTCAGCAGTTTCTGGGAAATCGGGAAAAGCTCGAAAATTTGAAGGCATTAATAAAAGTGGAGGGTTCTATCTTTGTAATCTACAGGCAATTTACAACTTTTGACCTGAAGGTAAAAATTTCAATGGATAAGTATTAGAACTTTCCGCCAATTGTTGTTGAATAAAAAATGAGCCTCCATTAGATATGCTTTCAAAGATAATACACATGTAAAAGTAACGAATTAACAAACTTTTTGGGGTATTTTTTTGGGACGTTCCGGTCTTTTCGGGGATCCAAACAAGTATGTTTTCTGTTTCCAACGTTTCGATCCTTATTGGATCTTCTTCAGGGAATCTAATAAACTGTTGTTTCTTCGATTCCTTAAAGAAGATCCAATCAGGATCAAAACGTTGAAAAAAAAAACATATAGTTGTTTTTGATCCCAGAAAAGACTGGAACGACATAAATACCCAATAAGTCTACTAAACAGTCGTCGTCAAAGCTGTAAATTAATAAAACTAAAATTTCATCGCCAAGTTACATGATACCTCATAGAACGAGGATCTCTTGAAAAGTATTCCGATGAAAAGATCATTATGCCAGCTTTAGAGGTACGCTCTGCTCCATTTGTGGAATTTGTGCTATTGATGGTTAAGAAATGCATAGATCCCCCTGAAATCAGGTTTTTGGAAATTCCTTTAGAAATTTCGGTAAAAAGTATAAAAATCTTTGTCCTTATTTTGCTAAGGTATTTTGTTAGAACTAGCAGAGAGTTAGAGCAGTTCTAAGCTAACATTTTTGCTGAATAAGAGTTTAAGAAAGCTTTCTTGCATAAACGTTTGCTCTATAAGCCGTTATGCAACTACCTTTGTTAGCAGGGTTTCAGCAGTTTGCCATTCTCAAGGAAGTTCCTGGAAAATTATTTCTAACTGTATCTATGACAAATCCCTTGTTAGAAAGTTTGAAGTCATTTTCAGTGCATTTTCAAAAAAGTTTTCTTTTTGTGAAGAAGGAATAGATATTACAAGATATTATAGAGATTGAAGAATTTCTGAGATCTGAATAAGTACCAAGTCAACCTTCTAGATAAAAATTAAAATTACGATAAACTTCATGAATATTATAAAACAATCTTAAAAATTTTTAAAAAGAAACAAAACATAAAAATAAATAAAACAAAGATGGTAAAAAACGATAATAGCTTTTCTATATTACATTACAGCATTAACTCGGTAAGCTGATGTTCATTTTGAGTGTAAAATTATGCCTTGAGTTTGAAAACGTATCCTTCAATCCATTAGAGCGGGCATTTTTTGACTTTCCATACAAGGCTAACAATTTGAAATCGTTTTTTTTTTCATTTGTTTGGAAAAATTTCTCACTTCTCACAACTTATTTTCAGTAATCAATTTTCCGATTGAGCTGAATTTTCAACTGTTACTCACTATTATCTTTCAAATGTACGTTGAGAGAGAATTTTCAATTTTTTTGTTATAAAAATATACAAATTTTCATTATTTTTCGACAATTTTGCGAAAATTTAAAGAGATTATCCAATGTACTCACCGATATCTCGATTTTCATCAATCTGATGGAAAAATTGTGTTCATGCAAAAATATTGAAACTGGTCGACTGCAACGCAAAATATTTAAATTTTGGTAACTTCCTATTTCTTAAAACCGTCAAAATTGTTCTAGTTTTTATTCATTTTTTTGAAATACGGTTTTGAAATCAGTACTACAACAAAAACTATTGACCTTAATAGAAGTTCACGATTATCATTTTACTTCGATTCGTACGATTTGTCTAAAGCAATTCCGAAAAGATACTAAAAAAAATCTGTTTAATATTCTGGCAAATTATTTTTCCATTAGGTAAAAAAAGTAAAATTTGTGCCTGTCGCGATCATTTCGTCTATCCCCTGTAACTAGCTACCATCTTATATTTCAAATGCACGTTGAGAAAAATTTTTAAATCGTATTTTTCTTATTAAAAAAAAACAAATCTTCAATGTTTTTTGAAAATTTTGTTAAAATTTAAGAAGATTACCCCATATATCTTGACTTTCATCAATCAGATACAAGAATTGTGTTCTGACGATCGAAAAATATTGTATTTACCTTTGTATTCATGTAAAATGATTGATAATTGGTCGACTACAACGCAAATATTTGAAGTATGTTTTGAGAAATTTCTTTCGGAATTTCCCCCAAGATTTTTCTCGGAAAATTTCAAGGAATTTTTCAAAATTTTCTTATCGAATTTATACCAGAATTACACATTTCAGATATAACTTCCGGAATTCTTCGAGCAACTCCTCACGGTGTTTTTCGAGATTTTCCCGGATTTTTTCCCAAAATTCCTCAGAAATTCCTCTCAGAACTCAACCGAGAATTGATCAAGGAAGCACATTCCGGAACTATTCCATGGATTCTTGCTAAAACAACTTCAGGTCACCTCACAAAAATCTTAAATCTTAAGTATCTCGGGATTATTTCAGAAATTAATCTCGGAATTCTTTCAACAATTTTTCTCGGAATTCTTCCAAGGTTTTCTTTGGGAATCCTCATAAGGAATTTTTCTAGGACTTCTTCTTGGATTTTTTGAAAATATCCCTTACCGAACTCTTCCACATATTTTTTCCCGGAACCCTTTCAAGGATGTTTCCCAGAACTCTTCCAGGGCTTTCTTCCGAACCTCATTCCAAGGATTCTACCCGGATTTCTTTTCTTTTACTTTTTTACTTTTTTTCTTCTGGATTCTTCCCGGAATTGCTTATAGATTCCCCCTCAAAATCTTGGGAATTCCTTCCCGAAATGGTTCCAAGAGTTCTCTCCGAATGTCTTTTAGAGAATGCTCCCGGAATGCTTCCAGGAATTGTTTTAAAAAAAATTGTGAGAACTCTCATAGGAATTGCTTCCCGAAATATTTCGGAAATTTGCAAGAATTTTACCCGGTATTCTTGTAGAGACTTCTGTTCCAAGAATTCCTATGGGCACATTTCCAAAAATTTTCCCTGTTTCTTCAGAGATATTTTTCAGAGTTCTTTCAGGAATATCTCCTAAAATTCTTCCAAGGATTTTTGCCGAAATTCTGGAAAATTTACAACCCATTTTTTTTTCAGGGATCCATTTCGGAACTCTCTCAAAGATTGGACCGGGAATAATTCTAGAAATTTTAATCGTAATTTCATCTGAAATTCTTCCGAAGTTCTTCCAGATAAATGCTCAAGGATTCTTCTCGGATTTTTTTTTCTATTTCGAGAATTTCTTCATTCCAGAATTTCTTCCTACTATTTCAGGTCTTTCTCACAAAAATCTTAACTGGATACCTTTTGGATTTTTTTCAGAAACAATCTTGACATTTTTTCAAAGATTTCTCTCGGAATCTTTCCCAGGTTCTCTCTCAGAATCCCTCAAATGAAATTTTTCTAGGTTTTGGTCTTGGATTTTTTGAAAAGATTCGTTCCGAAAGTCCTCCACAGATTTTTTCCCGGAATCCCTTGAAAGGATGCTCTCGAAGCTCTTCTAGGGTTTGCTCCTGGACCTCATTGTAAGGATTCCTCCCAGATTTCTTTTCTTTCACGGATTCTTCCCGGAATTGCTGACAGATTCCTACTCAAAATCTTAAAGATTTCTTCTCGAAATGGGTCCAAGGATTCTCTTCGAATTTCTTTTAGTGAACCCTTCCGGAATGCTTCCAGGAATGCTTAAAAACAAATTGAGAGAATTTTCATATGAATGCCTTCTGGAAATCATTCCTCAATTTCCAAAGATTTTACTGGATATTCTCAGAGATTTTTCTAGGATTTTTTTCCCAAGATTCCAGCAGTTTCTTAAGAGATTTCTTCCAGAATTCTTCCAGGGATCCCTTCTAAAATTCTTCCAAGGATTTCTGCCGGAATTCTTGTGAAGATTCAACACAAATTTGGTTTATTTATTTTTTTCTCCAGAGATCCATTTCGGAACTCTTTCAAAGATCCGACCGGGAATAATTCCAGAGATATTAATCGGAATTCCACCTAAAATGTTTCCGAAGTTCTTTCAGAGATTTCTTCCCGAACTTTTTCAAGGTTTCATCTCGTAGTTCTTTCAAGGACATCTATCGGCATTTTACATGTCATTTTTTCAAGAAATCTTACCCGGAAAATGTTCAAAGATTATTCTCTGAATTTTTCCAGATTTTTTTCCTTTCGCCATTCTTTCAGGCATTCTTCTCGGAAAATTTTCTATTGCTCCGGATATTGTTCCAGAGGTTTTTCCAGGAACGTCGACTAAGAATGTTCCCACATTTTTTTTTTTCACTAATTGCTCCTGAAATTCTTCCATGGATTTCTCTCACCATCCTCTTTGTAACGCTTCTCGTTAGTTCTCCTTAATTTTTTCTTTGAATTATCTCAGTAAGTTTTTTGGGTTTCCTTCCGTATTCATTCGAGACAACTATTAAAAATTCTTCCAAAGATTTTTCTCGAAATTCTTTCAAAGATTTTTCTCAAAATCCATTCAATGTTTTCTCTCGGAATCCTCAAAATAGCTCTTCCAAGAATTTTTCTTGGATTTCTGCTTGGATCTGTTATACAAACTCTTCCACAGATTTTTTTCTCGAATTCCTTCAGGGATGTTTTCCGAAGCTCTTCTAGGATTTCCTATCGCACCGTATTCTAAGGGTTCTTCCCGGATTTATTTTTCTTCACGAATTCTCCACAAAATCTTACACATCAAAAGCTTCTGGAAAAAATAATATGCAAATGAAATTGCTGATCAACTGTCAAAACAGCTGGATAGTTCTGCAAGTTGGAAAATATTTGCTGATCCTCAGCAATTCGTATTGCAGAAAGCAACCATCGGAGTTTGCGGTGTAGGAATTCCTTCTTGGAATGGATTCATTCATTTATTTAGTTATCATCAAATTCATGATAATACTGAATCAGCAATTTGCCGCCATAATACTCGATTTGCAGCTGCAGCTCTCCAACGTCGGTCACGCCCAACACTCGCCAGATCACGCTCCACCTGGTCCGCCCATCGTGCTCTCTGCGCTCCACGCCTTCTTGTACCAACCGGATGGTTAGCAAGCACCAACTTTGCAGGGTTGTTGTCCGGCATTCTTGCAACATGCCCTGCCCACCGTATCCTTCCGGCTTTGGCTACCTTCTGGATGCTGGGTTCTTCTTGGAATGGATCTAAAGATTTTTTTCCTTCACTATTTCCATAGTCCATAGAATGCTCTTGGAATGCTTCCAGGAATTCTTGTCGCAAATATTTGGTACAATTCTCATGGGAATTCTTTTAAAATGTTCCTAAAATAAATCCCGAAATTTTCTCAAGAATTTTGGATTCAAGGATCAAGGATTTTTCCTGTGTACGACTGTTTTACGAAACTGTTTCGTGGTGGCTCGCCAGTCTTGACAAAAATGAAAGACTATTCATTTTATTTTGTTCGACGTTTCGGTCCGTTTGGGATTGTTAGAGTATCTTCTCAGAACTATGTCCGCCAATTTCCAACGTTATTTTTCCTATAATTCTTAACGTTTTTTTTTTAGATTCTTTCAGAATTCTTCCACAAAATTTTCCCACCATACCTTCAGGGTTTTTTTCCCGGAATTCTTTCAAGGATGCCTTCGATTATCTATCTACTTGTGAAGCGGATCTGATGTGATGGTTAAAGTCCGTAACTATCACGCCGAGGACCTGGGATCGAATCCCACTCCCGACATGCTCACCAAATATGAGTTCTTCTTCGGAAGGAAAGTGAAGCCGTGGGTTCCGAGATAAACTAATCCGTAGTCTTTGATAAGAAATCTCGTTAATACAGATGAAAAAAACACTTCTCTGGAACAAAGGCTCCTTAGCTTCCATTTTTTTTGTGTTGGTCAGAGTCGCCAGTTGAAAAAAAGTTGGTAACCACCCTCAACAGAAGTATCACAGACTGCGGAAAAAGCAAACATCTTAATGATGGACGGAGCAGAACTGGACGGTAACAACATAGCAGCAGCATTGGTCAGTAAAAGATGATCTGTTGCCGTTCGGTTCGTTCCAGCATCCCCCTCGGCCTCGAGGGGAAAAGCATTATTAAGGGGAAACAGGGAGTGTGGTGCAGTATGGCGTTTTGCATCGCGGTCGTCGCCGTAGTCGTAACCGATTGTCATAACGAGCTCTCGCTTTTCGCCTTCTTATTTTCCGGCGCGAATATTCAAACGTTCGCGATCTGCGGATCGTAACCGGCTCTACCTATGCAAACGAATGGCAATTAATTTCGATCAATAAATTTTTAACATAGCCCTCGTCTCAAGGAAAATAAGCATATCACTGGCGGATGGCGAACATCTAGCCGGGCTGGGCAACCGAACCGAAATACTAGGGTGTGGGCAACAAATTAAACCTTATCTCAATGTCACCAATAGAGACTGCTGCACTGACTGACTGTGATCAAATCTTGTTTGTAGTGCCTGAGCTTTCAATCGAACGGTGCGCAGCGCACGCTGCGGATGACAACGATCACTAATCAAAAAGATGGATTAAGTCACGTCGAAGTGACAGAATACCTTTCTTGCGTGTTTACTGAGACACAAATCCTTGGATATCGATGTTTCTCTAACTTCGTATAATCCTTTCCTTTTATTATTATTTCCTTTTTTCATTACTTTATCATTTCCTTTTTTTATTATTTCCTTTTTTTTAATTATTTTTATCTTTATTATTTATTGTTTCCTTTTTTATTATTTCCTTTTTTATTTATTATCATAATTATTGTTATCCAGATTTTTAGTCCAGGGCTAGATCATCTCCGGACCCTCAGCTTTACATTACTTTCCGAAGGAAGAACCCACATTTTGTGAGTATGTCGGGAGCGGGACGCGATCCCAGGTCCTCGGCGTGATGGTCACAATCTTTAACCATCAAACCAGGCCCGCGTTCCTGGGTCATTCTTTCGTTCGAAGCATAAGGTTAACATAAAATAGTTTCTGCAGTGACTTCAAAGCCTTTCACCAGAATTGCATAGAATATTAAAAATCATACAATCTCCATTACCTTACCCTTCAACCTACCCCCTGAAAAGTGTCATGATACGATCAATTTTCCAGTCAACTTTGTACCTCAATGATGATCGAGGTTCTCGGTGGCACAGTGCAGTGGTAGACCTCGTCCAGCAGCCAGCTAGGCAAAGGCGACAAAACGCGGTAAGGTTCGCCCAGCTAAAATCTGTTCAGGCTACCACTCAGACTCAAATAGTTTGTATCTGTTTGTATCCATTCAGCCAGTGGGTAACGCTGGAAAACCAATTAAAGAGTCTATTTACACTATCATTAGATATGCAACCTACGCGCAAGGCACCTCTGCTGATCGCGAGCGCCATTGGAGACACAGAGACTAAGCTACCTTTCGGCGTCACACGTAGGTCGTGGCCGTTGGGAGTTCAACAACGACCACGACCACGATGACGACGATGAATGCTCTTTGACAGACTGCCACTGAGGTACCTTTGAGCTCGGAGGTTTCGAACGTTCGGCGGCATTTATGCGAAGAAAAACATGTGGTGCACGCCCACGTGACTTTTGGGATCGATTCATTCCCTCGCTGAATGATGGAGTTTTGCGCGTCTAGGTATGTATATTATTAGTTGTGGGTACATGAAAGGATGCGATCAGCTGTTCTTACTTTCTGGTTAGCCCTCTAATACCCAGTTTTATTCTTTTTTATTTTGATCTAAATATGTATAATATTCGTTATCTAAAATCGATTTAAACATGTTTTGTTAGCTGATTCTTTTTTGTTTTTTGATTTATTAATTCTAATTTTTGAAATTTTTTTGAGAAATTTCTGTGTAAATACATAGAGGCTTATCCGGAGAAATTCCTTACGGAATCGGTGTAAGGAATTCGTGGAAGAAGCACTGACAAAATCATACAAAAACCTCTGCAGGAATCCATGAAGAAATTACTGGAGACATGTTTTTCGGAAATTTACAATGCAAGCCCAGTTGAAATCCCCGGAGAAAAATCTTTAGGAGTCCCTGGAGGAGGTCGTGAAGAAATACCTGTACGAATTGCTGAAGCAATCACTCGGAAAATTTCTAAAAAAAACTTTTATGAAAATATTCCGATTCTTACAAGGGTTTCCTGAAGAAATTTCAAAAAGATTTTCTGGAATAATTCTTGAAAAAAAAACTCCGAAGAAATACTTAATGGAATCCCTAAAACATTTTATGAAAAATTTCTGGAAAAATCTTTGAAGCAACCGCTGGTGAAATTCCTAATAGAATTACTGGAGTTTAATTTACAATAAGAATGCATTAAGCAATTTTGAAAGGGATTGAAGGAAGTTTTTCTAAATAATTCCATGAAGAAATTTCTGGAGGAATTTCTAGAGAAGCTTCAGTAACACTCATTGAAGATTTTCCAAAGAAAACTCAGGAGGAATTTATGAAGGATGCCATGGAGAAATTTCTGATGATCTGTCACTTCGATTCTTTGAAGAAACCTTTGAGGAATTTGTGTTTTTTTCCACGGAGGAATTTCTGATAAAAAAAATCCTGGAAGAATTTGTATGGAAGTCCAGGAATACTCGGAAAACTCTCGAGAGAAATTTCTGAAGGAAACTCAGGATAAACATCTGAGGAAATTCACGGAGGAATTTCTGAACCAATCCATGCAAGTTTTCATAAAGAGAACTTGAAGGAATTTTTAAAGGAATACGAGGAAGATTTTTTTGAAAGAATTTTCAGAAAGTATCCGTGTAGAGATTTCGGAAGAATTTCTAGAGGACATACGGAGAAATCTCAAGAAGATTTGCTAAAAGAATTATGAAATTCCGATTCTTTGAAGAAATCTTTGGAGAATGGTTTCTTTGAATTTTTAAGGAATCCATGGAAAATTTCCGAGAGGATCCCCGAAAGAATTTCTGAAAAAATCCATACTAATTGGAAGGCCAGTGAACGTTTTCTACAGGAATTTAAAAAGAAATCGTGAGGTATTTTTGAATGAATATCAGGATAAATTTCTTATGAAATTCACGGAGGAGTTTCTGAAGCAATCCATGCAAGATTCTGACAAAGAAAACTTGAAGGATTTTTTAAAAGGAATAAGAAAATTTTCTGACGGAATTTTGGAAACATTTTCGAAAAGAATCTTGAGGGGTCCTACATTATTTTCTTAAGGTGTCTTAAAGACATTTTTTTCTTAATGAAGTAATCCGTGGAAGGTTTTTCGAAAGAATCTCCGAAGAAATTCTTGAAAAAGTCCATAGAAGAATTTGTGCGGTCTGTACTTCCGCGTTTCTACATGAATACTTGAAGAAATTTCTGGGGAAATTTCATAAGAAAATTCAGGAGAACTTTCTGAAGAAATTCACGGAGGAATCCCTTAGGCAATCCATGCATGATTCTAATAACAAAAACGTGGAGAAATTTTTAAAGCAGCATGAAGATCTTAAAAAAAAAACATTGGAAAAAAATTCCAAAACGAGTCTTGGGGTGTTTTCTAAAATAGTCCCGTGCAGATTTTTTAAAGGAGCTCTTGAAGAAATTTCTGTAGATATTCTAAATGAAATATCCTCAGAAATCCCAGAAATATTTGTTTAATAATTTCTTAAAGAATGTACAGAATTTTATCAAGGACTTGATGGACGAATTTGCAAAAATAATGCTTTAGGCAATTTTGAAATAATTTCATGGAAGGTTTTCTAAATATGCACTTCCATGAAGTAATTTCTGGAGGAATTAATGTAGGTTTTTTAGAAGCAATGCAAGAATATTTTCTAAAAAAGCAAAAAAAAAACCTGGAAGAGTTTATGAAGGAAGCTTTGTAGAAATTTTTGAAGGCATTCCGAAATTCCGATTCTCTGAAGAAAACTTTGGAGATTTCTTTCTTTGAAAGTTTAAGAATCCGTGGAAGATTTTTCTAGGGCATCCCCGGAGGAATTTCTAAAAAACATCCATGGAAGATGTTTTATGGAAAATTTTCTACAGGAATACTTTAAAAAACTTCACGATGAATTTCTGAATAAAATGCAGGATACATTTCTGAAAAAAAAACACGGAGCAATCTCTGAAGCTACCCATGCAAGATTTTCATAAAAAAAAACTTAAAGGAATTTTTGAAGAAATACGAAGAACATTTTTGGATTTTTTTTCGAAAATTGTCCACGCAGCGATCACGGAAGATTTTCTAGAGAAATTATTGGGGAAATTCCTGGAGAAATCCTGAAGAAATTCTGAAATTTTAATACTCTGAAAATATTTTAGGGGACATTTTTCTATGTTTTTTTTTTTTAGGAAACCGAGGAAGATTTTCCGAGAGAATCCCAGGAGTAATTTCTGGAAAAATCCATTAAAGAATTTGTGTGGAAGTTGAAAGAACGCCCAAGTAACAATAATAGCTGAATAACAGCTTATTCAGCCAAAGTTTTTAAAATCAAGCTGAAGAGCGGTTTCTTCAGCCATTTCACAGCAATAATGTTTGTTGGGCGTGTTCTGCAGGGATACTCCAAGAAATTTCGGGAGAATGCAAAATCTATCCAAAATGGTCAAAAAAGAATTCTTTGGAAATTTCTAAAGAACTGTTAATAGAGTTTCTGGAGAAAATTTCCGTGTTATTCCTTGAAATAATATTGATACAATTTCTTAGAGAAATATCTGAAAGAATCCCTGAATGAATTTTTGTAAAATTCTCTGAAAAAAAACAGATGAATTTCTTAAGTTAATTTTGAAGCATTTTCTGAAGAAATCACTGGTAAAAGTATGAATCCGTAGGGGATTTTCCGAAAATAATAAGATTACTGAAGGAATCCTTGGAGAATTTTCCAAAGAAATTCACTAAAGAATAACTGAGGAAATCCATTTCTGGAAGAATCATTAGGCTTCACAGCATCTCTGCAAGAAAGTTTTGCGGGATTGTGTATAAGAATTAGGGAGGAATTTCTTTAAAAAAAATCGTTCGCGATTCCTAGGAAAAAAATCAGAAATTCCTCTGAAGAAATGCCAGCAAGAACTTCTACCGCAATCCATGCAAAATTGTATGCATGAATTCTTTGCGAATTTCCTGTAGAAATTCAAGTAGGGATGAAAAATAGCTTAAATTAATCCTTGGAATTGTATGAAAGAGTCGAATCGCTGCAAAAAATTCTGAAGGAATTATTGGAAGAATTTCTGAACAACCCCGGAAGAAATTATGGAGGGTTTTCTGAAGAAATTCTTGGAGAAATTTCTGAATAAACATTCAGAAGATTTTCTTAAATATTTACTGGATAAAATTCTGTAAGAGTTTCTTGAGAAGCCCTGAAGAAATTTCTGAAAAAAAAATCATGGTAGAACTTCTGAAGCAGTCAATGCAAAAAAATCTTCACAACTAAGTGAAATTTAGGAAGAAACCCTTGAGAAAAAAATATTTAAAGCAATTTCTGAAGAAAATTTCGAAAGGAATTGGTAGAGGATGTTTGGCGAAATTGCTGGGGGAATTCATGGAGAAAATTCTGAAGAATTTCCAAATGAATCGTTAGGATTTTCTTTGAAAATTTTTTGTTGGACTGCTTGTAAAAAATTACGAAGAAAACAACATGTACAGGAATTTTTTGAAGGAATCCTTTAGACGAAATCAAAGCAATCTTTGAAATATTAGGAGCAATTTCTGAGAAACCTGCTGCGTGAAATTTTGTAAATCTTCAATGCAAAATATTCTGAAAGAATGCTTTGCAATTTTG